>NC_083728.1:39867036-40167036 GCF_028564815.1 Eubalaena glacialis | reverse complement strand
TGCACCACCTGAAACAACTTTGAAAGCATCAATGAAGCCAGTTCTATAGCTGAGGGTCTGGAACACACCATGAACAACTTAGGAAAAACAAAATCTCGGTAGCTAAAATGTCTACAAAAGCCTAGAAATTGCTGCCTTCAGAGAGATATTTTTCCCATCAAATTCTGTGGGAAGACCAGGGGACAGAATTGAAGACAGACACAAATAGTAAGTACCCCAGGTAGAACCCCAAATCTCTGGGTGAAACCAGAACTGTTATAACTCTTGACTATTCTTGGAAGCAAAGAGAATTTTCCATAGGAATGACTATACATATTCTTCCCTGCCAACCACCCTCTTCTGTGCCCCTATATTCTTTTTAAGAACTTACGCATTTTCGGACTTCCCTGGTGGTCCAGTGGTTAAGAGTCCGTGCTTCCACTGCAGGAGGCAGGGGTTCAATCCCTGGTCAGGGAACTAAGATCCTGCATGCCGCGTGGCACAGCCAAAAAAAATAAAATAAAATAAAATAAAATGACTTATGCATTTTTGCTCTTCCTGCAATGTATGCCAATCTGAACCCATAAGAACTGGATGAACCAAAATGGCCACAAAATGATCAAGGAGATAGTCCACTTCACTGTTCCTAAAAGGTCCTTCCCATCTCTTATCCCCTCTTGATTTTAGACTCAGGAAGTTTTGAAGAATGGTGGTAGCAATCAAAACTAAAATAGGGAAAGAGGGCTTCTGAAAGCTCTAATAGGAAATATATTAGAATTAGGGAATTTTGCTTAGAAAAGGTAATTCTCTGAGCTCATCATTGCCTTTGCTGTGTTGGAAACCTTTCAAGAACTCTAGATAATGGGTTTTAAGAGAGTAGTCCAAAATCGTTTTTGAAATACTAAGCAATCTAGAGAATTTACAGGACCAAAAGTGTTCAGACGAAAGTATTACAAACTTTCATCACTGCAAACTGGTGATTTTCCCCATCCTTCCCATTTCTATGCAAATCTTTAATCAAGGAAGTAGTAGTGATTACTAAATGTCTCTTAAGCTTCAGGATACAGTGTGAATAATCAAAGTCACTCATTTACAAGATGAGACATAAATGAGTAACTATGAAGATCATATAATCAATCTGTGGAAATTAACAACATTTCAAAGTTCAGTTGAATCCCACTGAAAAGCCCTAGCTTTGTAATTCTAAACAGTTGCTGCTTCCAAGCCAAAAAGTAATCCTTTAGTCTTCTCTTTGGTAACTATTCCTTCCTACCTCACCCCCACCACACCTTTTCCCAGTGTTTTTCTTTCTAACAAACAGAGAAAGAAAAAGGAAAAGCAAAAATAATAACTGTTTAAAATTCCAAGGTTTTACTTCAAGCCAAGGCCACGTTTCTAACAAACTTTGATCAGGTAAATTACCTCTAAGTGTCTCAATTTTTCCCTCTAGAAAATTGAAATAATGTATCACCTTTGATCTGCAAATTTGTAAGGGCATTTAGAGATTGAATGAAACCTACCTGCTGGGATTTCTGTTTCCAGGAAGATGGAGTAGCCATCCTTCTACTTACTCCTCCTGCTAAGTTCAACTAAAAACAACTAAACTAAAAACAAATATAAGAAGATCCTAGATTTAGGAGAAGATGGCAGAAGAGTAGGACGCGGAGATCACCTTCCCCCCCACAGATACATCAGAAATACATCTACACGTGGAACTGCTCCTATAGAACACCCACTGACCGCTGGCAGAAGACGTCAGACCTCCCAAACGGCAAGAAACTCCCCACGTACCTGGGTAGGGCAAAAGAAAAAAGAAACAACAGAGACAAAAGAATAGGGACGGGACCTGCACCAGTGGGAGGGAGCTGTGAAGGAGGAAAGGTTTCCACACACCAGGAAGCCCCTTCGCGGGCGGAGACTGCGGGTGGCAGAGGGGTGAAGCTTCAGAGCCACGGAGAAGAGCTCAGCCACAGGGGTGCGGAGGGCAAAGCGGAGAGATTCCCGCACAGAAGATCGGTGCCGAGCAGCACTCACCCGCCTGAGAGGCTTGTCTGCTCACCCGCCGGGGCAGGCGGGAGCTGGGAGGCTCGGGCTTCGGAGGTCAGATCCCAGGGAGAGGACTGGGGTTGGCGGCATGAACACAGCCTGAAGGGGTTAGCGCACCACAGCTAGCCGGGAGGGAGTCCGGGAAAAGGTCTGGAGCTGCTGAACAGGCAAGAGACTTTTTCGTGACTCTTTGTTTCCTGGTGCGCGAGGAGAGGGGATTCAGAGGACCGCCTAAACGAGCTCCAGAGAAGGGCGCGAGCCGCGGCTATCAGCGCGGACCCCAGAGACGAGCATGAAACGCTAAGGCTGCTGCTGCCGCCACCAAGAAGCCTGTGTGAGAGCACAGGTCACTATCCACGCCGCCCCTCCCGGGAGCCTGTGCAGCCCGCCACAGCCAGGGTCCCGTGATCCAGGGACAACTTCCCCGGGAGAACGCACGGTGCGCCTCAGGCTGGTGCAACGTCACGCCGGCCTCTGCCACCGCAGGCTCACCCCGCATCCGTACCCTTCCCTCCACCCGGCCTGAGTGAGCCAGAGCCCCTGAAGCAGCTGCTCCTTTAACCCCGTCCTGTGTGAGCGAAAAACAGACGCCCTCAGGCGACCTACACGCAGAAGCGAGTCCAAATCCAAAGCTGAAACCCAGGAGCTGTGTGAACAAAGAAGAGAAAGGGAAATCTCTCCCAGCAGCCTCAGAAGCAGCGGATTAAAGCTCCACAAACAACTTGATGTACCTGCATCTGTCGAATACCTGAATAGACAACGAATCATCCCAAATTGAGGAGGTGGACTTTGGAAGCAAGATATATTATTCTTCCCCTTTTTCCTCTTTTTGTGAGTGTGTATGGGTATGCTTCTGTGTGAGATTTTGTCTGTATAGCTTTGCTTTCACCATTTGTCCTAGGGTTCTGTCCGTCTGGTTTTTTTTTTTTTTTACTTAAAAAATTTTTTTTCTCTTTTTTTCTTAATAATTATTTTTTATTTTAATAACTTTATTTTATTTTATCTTACTTTATTTTATTTTATCTTCTTTCTTTTTTTCTTTCTATTTTTTCTCCCTTTTATTCTGAGCCGTGTGGATGAAAGACTCTTGGTGCTCCAGCCAGACATCAGGGCTGCGCCTCTGAGGTGGGAGAGCCAACTTCAGGACACTGGTCCACAAGAGACCTCCCAGCTCCACGTAATACCAAACGATGAAAATCTCCCAGAGATCTCCATCTCATCATCAAGACCCAGCCTCACTCAACGACCAGCAAGCTATATTGTTGGACACCCTATGCCAAACAACTAGCAAGACGGGAACACAGCCCCATCCATTAGCAGAGAGGCTGCTTAAAATCATAATAAGGCCACAGACACCCCAAAACACACCACCAGACGTGGACCTGCCCACCAGAAAGACAAGATCCAGCCTCATCCACCAGAACACAGGCACTAGTCCCCTCCACCAGGAAGCCTACACAACCCACTGAACCAACCTTATCCACTGGGGAGAGATGCCAAAAACAACAGGAATTACGAACCTGCAGCCTGCAAAAAGGAGACCCCAAACGCAGTAAGATAAGCAAAATGAGAAGACAGAAAAACACACAGCAGATGAAGAAGCAAGGTAAAAACACACCAGACCTAACAAATGAAGAGGAAATAAGCAGTCTGCCTGAAAAAGAATTCAGAATAATGATAGTAAAGATGATCTAAAATCTTGGAAATAGAATAGACAAAATGCAAGAAACATTTAACAAGGACATAGAAGAACTAAAGAGGAACCAAGCAATGATGAAAAATACAATAAATGAAATTAAAAATACTCTAGAAGGGATCAATAGCAGAATAACTGAGGCAGAAGAACGGATAAGTGACCTGGAAGGTAAAATAGTGGAAATAACTACTGCAGAGCAGAATAAAGAAAAAAGAATTAAAAGAACTGAGGACAGTCCCAGAGACCTCTGGGACAACATTAAACACACCAACATTCGAATTATAGGGGTCCCAGAAGAAGAAGAGAAAAAGAAAGGGACTGAGAAAATATTTGAAGAGATTATAGTTGAAAACTTCCTTAATATGGGAAAGGAAATAGTTTATCAAGTCCTGGAAGCACAGAGAGTCCCATACAGGATAAATCCAAGGAGAAACATGCCAAGACACATATTAATCAAACTATCAAAAATTAAATATAAAGAAAACATATTAAAAGCAGCAAGGGGAAAAAAAAACAAATAACACACAAGGGAATCCCCATAAGGTTAACAGCTGATCTTTCAGCAGAAACTCTGCAAGCTAGAAGAGAGTGGCAGGACATATTTAAAGTGATGAAGGAGAATAACCTACAACCAAGATTACTCTACCCAGTAAGGATCTCATTCAGATTTGATGGAGAAATTAAAACCTTTACAGACAAGCAAAAGCTGAGAGTTCAGCACCACCAAACCATCTTTACAACAAATGCTAACGGAACTTCTCTAGGCAAGAAACACAAGAGAAGGAAAACACCTACAATAACAAACCCAAAACATTTAAGAAAATGGGAATAGGAACATACATATCGATAATTACCTTAAATGTAAATGGATTAAATGCTCCCACCAAAAGACACAGACTGCCTGAATGGATTCAAAAACAAGACCCGTATATATGTTGTCTACAAGAGACCCACTTCAGACCTAGGGACACATAGAGACTGAAAGTGAGGGGATGGAAAAAGATATGCCATGCAAATGGAAATCAAAAGAAAGCTGGAGTAGCAATTCTCATATCAGACAAAATAGACTTTAAAATAAAGACCATTACAAGAGACAAAGAAGGACACTACATAATGATCACGGGATCGATCCAAGAAGATGATATAACAATTGTAAATATTTATGGACCCAACATAGGAGCACCTCAGTACATAAGGCAAATACTAACAGCCATAAAAGGGGAAATCGACAGTAACACAATCATAGTAGGGGACTTTAACACCCCACTTTCACCAATGGACAGATCATCCAAAATGAAAATAAATAAGGAAACAGAAGCTTTAAATGACACAATAGACCAGATAGATTTAATTGATATTTATAGGACATTCCATCCAAAAACAGCAGATTACACTTTCTTCTCAAGTGCTCATGGAACATTCTCCAGGATAGATCCCATCTTGGGTCACAAATCAAGCCTTGGTAAATTTAAGAAAATTGAAATCGTATCAAGTATCTTTTCCGACCACAATGCTATGAGACTAGATATCAATTACAGGAAAAGATCTGTAAAAAATACAAACACATGGAGGCTACACAATACACTACTTAATAACGAAGTGATCACTGAAGAAATCAAAGGGGAAATCAAAAAATACCTAGAAACAAATGACAATGGAGACACGATGACCCAAAACCTATGGGATGCAGCAAAAGCAGTTCTAGGAGGGAAGTTTATAGCAATACAAGCCTACCTCAAGAAACAGGAAACATCTCGAATAAACAACCTAACCTTGCACCTAAAGCAATTAGAGAAAGAAGAACAAAAAACCCACAAAGTTAGCAGAAGGAAAGAAATCATAAAGATCAGATCAGAAATAAATGAAAAAGAAATGAAGGAAACGATAACAAAGATGAATAAAACTAAAAGCTGGTTCTTTGAGAAGATAAACAAAATTGATAAACCATTAGCCAGACTCATCAAGAAAAAAAGGGAGAAGACTCAAATCAATAGAATTCAAAATGAAAAGGGAGAAGTAACAACTGACACTGCAGAAATACAAACGCTCATGAGAGATTACTACAAGCAACTCTATGCCAATAAAATGGACAACCTGGAAGAAATGGACAAATTCTTAGAAATGCACAACTGCTGAGACTGAACCAGGAAGAAATAGAATATATGAACAGACCAATCACAAGCACTGAAATTGAAACTGTGATTAAAAATCTTACAACAAACAAAAGCCCAGGACCAGATGGCTTCACAGGCGAATTCTATCAAACATTTAGAGAAGAGCTAACACCTATCCTTCTCAAACTCTTCCAAAATTTTGCAGAGGGAGGAACACTCTCCAACTCATTCTACGAGGCCACCATCACCCTGATACCAAAACCAGACAAAGATGTCACAAAAAAAGAAAACTACAGGCCAATATCACTGATGAACATAGATGCAAAAATCCTCAACAAAATACTAGCAAACAGAATCCAACAGCACATTAAAAGGATCATACACCACGATCAAGTGGGGTTTATTCCAGGAATGCAAGGATTCTTCAATATACGCAAATCAATCAACGTGATACACCATATTAACAAACTGCAGGAGAAAAACTATATGATCATCTCAGTAGATGCAGAGAAAGCTTTCAACAAAATTCAACACCCATTTATGATAAAAGCCCTGCAGAAAGTAGGCATAGAGGGAACTTTCCTCAACATAATAAAGCCCATGTATGACAAACCCACAGCCAACATTGTCCTCAATGGTGAAAAACTGAAACCATTTCCACTAAGATTAGGAACAAGACAAGGTTGCCCACTCTCACCACTATTATTCAACATAGTTTTGGAAGTTTTAGCCACAGCAATCAGAGAAGAAAAGGAAATAAAAGGAATCCAAATCAGAAAAGAAGAAGTAAAGCTGTCACTGTTTGCAGAAGACATGATACTATACATAGAGAATCCTAAAGATGCCACCAGAAAACTACTAGAGCTAATCAAGGAATTTGGTAAAGTAGCAGGATACAAAATTAATGCACAGAAATCTCTTGCCTTCCTATATACTAATGATGAAAAATCTGAAAGTGAAATTAAGAAAACACTCCCATTTACCATTGCAACAAAAAGAATAAAATATCTAGGAATAAACCTACCTAAGGAGACAAAAGACCTGTATGCAGAAAATTATAAGACACTGATGAAAGAAATTAAAGATGATACAAATAGATGGAGAGATATACCATGTTCTTGGATTGGAAGAATCAACATTGTGAAAATGACTCCACTACCCAAAGCAATCTACAGAGTCAATGCAATCCCTGTCAAACTACCACTGGCATTTTTCACAGAGCTAGAACAAACAATTTCACAATTTGTATGGAAACACAAAAGACCCCGAATAGCCAAAGCAATCTTGAGAACGAAAAATGGAGCTGGAGGAATCAGGCTCCCTGACTTCAGACTATACTACAAAGCTACAGTAATCAAGACAGAATGGTACTGGCATGAAAACAGAAACATAGATCAATGGGAAAGAATACAAAGCCGAGAGATAAACCCATGCACATATGGTCAGCTTATCTTTGATAAAGGAGGCAAGTATATACAGTGGAGAAAAGACAGCCTCTTCAATAAGTGGTGCTGGGAAAACTGGACAGGTACATGTAAAAGTATGAAATTAGAACACTCCCTAACACCATACACAAAAATAAACTCAAAATGGATTAAAGACCTAAATGTAAGGCCAGACACTATCAAACTCTTAGAGGAAAACATAGGCAGAACACTCTATGACATAAATCACAGCAAGATCCTTTTGGACCCACCTGCTAGAGAAATGGAAATAAAAGCAAAAATAAACAAATGGGACCTAATGAAACTTAAAAGCTTTTGCACAGCAAAGGAAACCATAAACAAGACCAAAAGACAACCCTCAGAATGGGAGAAAATATTGTCAAATGAAGCAACTGACAAAGGATTAATCTCCAAAATTTACAAGCAGCTCATGCAGCTCAATAACAAAAAAACAGACAACCCAATCCAAAAATGGGCAGAAGACCTAAATAGACATTTCTCCAGAGAAGATATACAGATTGCCAACAAACACATGAAAGAATGCTCAACATCATTAATCATTAGAGAAATGCAAATCAAAACTACAATGAGATATCATCTCACACTGGTCAGCATGGCCATCATCAAAAACTCTAGAAACAATAAATATTGGAGAGAGTGTGGAGAAAAGGGAACACCCTTGCACTGTTGGTGGGAATGTAAATTGATACAACCACTATGGAGAACAGTATGGAGGTTCCTTAAAAAACTAAAAATAGAACTACCATATGACCCAGCAATCCCACTACTGGGCATATATCCTGAAAAAACCATAATTCAAAAAGAGTCATGTACCAAAATGTTCGTTGCAGCTCTATTTACAATAGCCAGGATATGGAAGCAACCTAAATGTCCATTATCAGATGAATGGATAAAGAAGATGTGTCACATATGTACAATGGAATATTACTCAGCCATAAAAAGAAATGAAATGGAGGTATTTGTAGTGAGGTGGATGGAGTTAGAGTCTGTCATACAGAGTGAAGTAAGTCAGAAAGAGAAAAACAAATACAGTATGCTAACACATATATATGGAATCTAAGGGAAAAAAAAAAAATTTCATGAAGAACCTAGTGGCAAGACGGGAATAAAGACACAGACCTACTAGAGAATGGACTTGAGGATATGGGGAGGGGGAACGGTAAGATGTGACAAAGTAAGAGAGTGTCATGGACATATATACACTACCAAACGTAAAATAGCTAGGTAGTGGGAAGCAACCGCATAGCACAGGGAGATCAGCTCGGTGCTTTGTGACCACCTAGAGGGGTGGGATAGGGAGGGTGGGAGGGCGGGAGATGCAAGAGGGAAGAGATATGGGAACATATGTATATGTATAACTGATTCACTTTGTTATAAAGCAGAAACTAACACACCATTGTAAAGCAATTATACTCCAATAAAGATGTTTTTTTTTAAAAAAAAGAAGATCCTAAAGGTGATAAGAAGAAGACAGGCCAGCTAGAGGCCTTGGGACCTGAAGACCATAGGTGGTAAGTTCCCTGAGGTTTCTCGGCACTTCATGTATTCCAGACTGAATACTGGAGAAGTGGCACCCTACCAACACCATAGATGGAAAAAAAAAAAAAAAAAACCCCAAAGGAAAGCCTGCTCTCTCTGGCCAAAGGATAAGGAACGGGGTAGTCTAGAAAGGTAAAAAACTTTTAGATAACAACCAGTCTACTCCAGCCAAGCAACACAGAAAAAAACTGCAGCCCAACCCCTACCTCCACCAGCAAAGGCCAAGTGGAGAGCCTAGACATCCACCCTTGGCAGGTTGAAATCAGGGCCTCCAATCCTCTCTCCCCCAGGGTTTGTCAGAGGAGGCCTAATGGAGAGTCAGGATTTTCACCAACATTAAGTGGTAACAAGAACACCCCAACCCACAACATTAGTGGAAGCCATACGGGGACCCTGAAATCCCACCCCAACCAGCAGCAGCAAAGAGCCCCTCACCCCCTGGGTGTCAGTGGAGGCAGAGGGGACAACCTGGACTCCAACCTCACCCAGCAGTAAGGTGGTGGCACCCCCCACCTTCACCCACCAGAGCACTGTCAGAGGAGGGCTGCTACAACACGAGCTCTGAATAAGATCTAGAATCTTATAGCACACACAAACTGTCTGGGTTTCAATTTTTAAAAACTCACTTTTTATACCAAGAACCAGGAGGAGCTCAAACTGAATGAGTAAAGACAATCATCAGATGCTGCCCCAAGATGATACAGATGTTAGAATTCTCTGACAAGGATTTTAAAACAGCCATCATAAAGCTGCCCCAATGAACATTTATAAACATACCTGAAATAAATGATTAATAGAAAATTTCAGCAAAGAAATAGAAGACATGAGAGAAAACCAAATGGAAAATTTAGAACTAAAAAACGAAAATAACTGATATAAAAAGCTCAGTGGATGGGCTCAACATAAGAAGAAACAAGGCAGAGGAAAGAATCAATGAACTTGAATAGAACAATAGAAATTATCCAATCCAAACAGAGAGGAAATAGACTGGAAGAAATGAACAGTCTCAGGGGTATGTGGAACTATAACAAAAGACCCTGTCATCAAAGTCCTAGAAGAAAAGGAGAAAGAAGATGAGGCTGAAAAACGTACCCAAACAAATAATGGCAAAAAATTTCCTAAATCTGGCAAAAAAAGGGAGGTTGGTGGGGTCCAGTAGATTCAAGAAGCTGAGTGAAACTCAAACAGAAAAAAAGCCAAAGAAATCCATTCCAAGACACATCATAGTCAAACTTCTGACAACTAAAGACAAAATCTTGAAAGTAGCTGGAGAGAAATGAGGTATCCCTTAGAGGAGAAAAACAATTCAAATGGCAGTATATTTCTCACCAGAAGCTATGGAAGCCAGAAGGAAGGGGCAGAAGATTTTTTTAAGTTCTGAAGGAAAAAGAACTGCCAACTCTGAATCTTATACCCAGTGAAAATATCCTTTAAGAATGAAGGGGAAACTTTAGACATTCTCAGATGAAGAAAAACTAAGAATTTATTGCCAGCAGATCTACTTTGAAAGAATAGCTAAAGAAGAGTCCTGGCTGCTCACACGGTGTGGGACAAGTGCTGGCCTGGCTGCCCTGCTTTGTGGTGGACTTGCAGCCATTGCCAAGGCCAACAGGGAGCTCCCCTCCTCCTTCCCCATGGGCAGCAGCAGCTCCAGGGTGAGGGTGCATCCAGACCCCTCCCCAGCCAGCACTGTAAACAGAAGGGAAATGATAAAAGGACTCTTGAACACCAGTAAGGAAGAAAGTCCACAGAAAGAGGAAATATATGGGTTAAGCACAAGACTTTCCTTCTCCTTGATTTTTCTGAATTATGTTCAATAATTAAAGTAACAATTGTAACATTGTCTAATGTGATTGTCAATGACTGTAGAGGAAATATTTAAAACATCTGTATTACAAATGGGGATGAGTAAAGTGACATTCAGGGAGGTAAGATTTCTTCACTTTAGTTAGGGATGGAAAAAGATATATGATGCAGTATATTTTATGCCTATGATATACATGTGAAGCAAAAATTGATAGACCTGAAAGGAAAAATCAACAAATGCACAACTATAGTTGAATATCTCAACTCCCGTCTCTCAACACTTGATAGAATAACTAGACAGAAAGTCAAAGACAGAGAAGAATTCAACACCACCATCAACCAACAAGGTTTAAGATCTAAAGACATTCACAGAACACTCCACACAATGACAGCAGAATTCACATTTTCAAGTACTCACATAGCATATATCAAGATAGACCAAATCTTGGCAATAGAACAAACGCTAACAAATTTAAAATATTTGAAATCAAATACAGTATGTTCTATGACCATAATGCAATCAAACTAGACATCAATAGCAGAAAGGCAAAGTGAAAATATTCGAACACTTGGAAACTAAAAAACATACTTCTAAATAATCCACGGGTCAACGAGGAAGTCTCATTGAAAACAATAGAATGAAAGTTAAAATAAAACATATCAAAATTTGTGAGACACAGATAAAGAAATGTTGAGAGGGAAATTTGTAGCACTAGATGCTTACATGAAGAACGAAGAAAAGTCTCAAATCAATAAACTAAGCTCTCACCTCAAGAGCATAGACAACAAAGAGAAAAAAAACCCAAATAGGAAGAAGGAAGGAAATAACAAAGAACAGAAATTAATAAAAATTGAAAACAGGAAAAACACAGAGAATCAGGAAAAACACAGAGAATCAATGAACAAAAAATTTGGTTCTTTGAAAAGATCAATAAACTCTATAAAGTAAGTCTGACAGAAAATAAAAGAGAGAAGACACAATTAAAAATATCTGGAATGAAACAGAAGATATCATGGCAGACCCTGCAGACTTCAAAAGGATAATAAAGGAATATTACAAGCAACTCTACACATAAAGTTGATAATTTAAATGGACCAATTCCTTGAGAAGTACAAACAAACATAAATCACTCAATATGCAATAGATAATTTGAGTAGCCCTATAATTATTTTAAAAATTGAAATTGAATTCATAATTAAAAACTTCTCCAAAAAAGAAATCTTCAACCCAGATGGTTTCACTGAAGAATTCTACCAAATGGTCAAAGGAGAATTAATGCCGATTTTATACAATCTCTTCCAGAAAATTCAAGAAGAGAGAACACTTCCTAATTCATTCTATGAAGCCAGTATTACCCTTATAACAAAACCAGACAAAAATAGTACCAAAAAGAGAAAAAGGCAGACCAATATTCCTCATGAATATGGATGTACACATCCTTAATAATATATTAGCAGACAGAATTCAGCAATGTATAAAAAGTATTATACCATGACCAAGTAGGGATTATTCCAGTGAGGCGAGGCTGGTTGAAATTTTGAAAATCAATCAATGTAATCTACCACATTAACAGAGGAAAGGAGAAAAATCATGTGATCTCAGCAACTGAAGCATAAAATGCATCTCTTCTGCATGTTAAAAACTCTCAAAACACAGGAATAGAGAAGGGTTTCTTCAACTTGATAAAGAAACATCTTTTAAAAAATACCTACAGTAACATTCCATATAGTGGTGAAGGGAATTCAAGATAAGAGAAACATGAAGATGAGACAGGCTGCCTGACAGTTGGTCAATGTTAGAGAGAAGATGCGCTGGGGAAGAGGAGCCAGCGGGACCCAGGAGGAGAAGGGTCTGAAAAATGCCCCCTTGACTTTGTGTTTTTAATTGAAGCATTAGTCCATCTTCCGTTTCAGAGGGGGCAAAGTGTATTCCACCTGGTGAATGTTTTAAGTTCCTAAAAAGTAAATAACTGTTTCAGCCTTTGAAATTTCACATGAAATTATCAATGAGTCATGAGAAAAATGCTAACGTCAAAATTAAAATCAAATGAATCATGGCTTCTCCCTGCAAAGCAGAAGCACTTTGGTCTGTGCTTATACTCTGCTGACGGGCAATTGGCTGCCAGCTCCCTCCCACCTAACCCCACCCCCACCTGCCTGACTGGCCCTTCCCCCCAGCATCCCATAGGCTGGGTTATGGAGAGGAGCAGAGCAATTCCTCCCCCACGATGAGCATTTTCCACAAGGAAAGGCTGTGGCGTTACTCCTTTCCCCAAACTCAGTCCTACAACCCTGGAAAAAAAGGAAATCACGATAGGATTGTGTTCTCTGTCCAAGCTGGCGTCTCAGAAGAGACCTTCAGCAGAGTTACACTTCGGTTCAGCAAACTCCCAGATTGGTGACAACATAGGACCAATTCCCTCTCCTTTTGAATCAGATCAGGTTAGCTTTTCTAGCTCCTCTTTCCCAAATGCATTTCCTCATCTCCCAGACTGTCCTGGTACCCGGAGGAAGGGAGAAAGAGAGAGAGAGAGAAAGAGAGACAGAGGGAGAGCTGAATGTAAAATAGAAGTATAGGAAAATTCTAATTGGTTTTTTGAAGATTAGGCAAGTGATGGGGACAAAATATATCAATTTCCACTCCTGCTAAATAAGGACCACCACTTGACTTACCTCATCACTGGACAGCCTGTGATGTCCTTCGGGACCCAGAAGTCAAACCCCCACAGATCCACTTGGCAGGAGCTTTGAGAGAGTTGTGTTTTGGCAACAGCTGCTATGGAGGGAGGCTCCTATTTTTACACCACTGGGGCTGAAACACCACCATCTCCCTGAACTTCCTAGAAATGGTACATAATATGTGGTTCTAGGAAGGGGGGATCCTTGAGACACTGCCCCCCCCATGTTATGAGAATGCACCTGTATTTTGGGAGTATCTGGCAACTCCCTCTCTGCTCCTTCATGCCACATCCTTAAAAGTATCTTAGCGAACTCATGAATACACCAAGGTACAAAGGACCATCCTGGCCTCAACCTGACCCAGTCAGTGAAAGTGATATTCAGGTATAAAAGGTGCTCACAAAAGAGAAAGAGGATCTAGAGTTCACTTAGATGTTATTCCCCAACAAGGCAGAAATATATTTTCCTTTGGGCTGCTATTGTTGGTAAGAGGATTCTAGAATTCTTAGTCTTCAGCTCTTTTTCAGGTAACAAAACTGAAACTCTTTTTCAGTTTCTCCACAGTTCAATAAAAAGGGAGGTATCAAAAGTCACTTCTGTGCCTTCTCTACACAGGTAAAATATTCTGTAGCATCACCAAGGAAGGAGTTATTGTGCGATGGTGGTGTTTAAAAATCACCCCTCTGCTCATAAAAGCTGCATTGATCTCACTCACATATGTATTTCTTTTCACCACAAACAACGCTTAACTTCTCCAGTTCTCCCCATTTTCTTTTATTCAGCCAAGTGATCTTCAGGTAGTTAAACACACAGCAAATCCTTTGAGATTAGAAAATATTGGAATTTTCTCCTGGGCCTATTTTCTTATTTTTGTTTAGCTCACCCTTCGATTGTCATGAGGTTTGCAGTTTGATTCATTTCAGGGCCTTGACGTTGAAGCATCATTATTGTCGTGCCTCCTAATATTGACAAGACAAATGTGCTAGTGAGGACAGTAGGTTTACTGGTGAAGCCAAGTGACTGAGCAATGTTTAAGTAAGTCAGTAGTAAGATTTCTTTAGAGGAGAACATTTTATCAAATCGGTATGTACAGGCCAGACGGGCTTCAGAAGGTCCTAATTTCCAAGACAGTCTACGATGAACAAACTTCGGGGATCCCTGTTTGATTCCCATGCCAGGAAATCCTGCCTGTAAATGATTCAGTAAAGCTGGTAAAGTTTTCCATGGATTTGACTGAATTACAGCACAGGGAACCCTGCGAAGAGGAGAGGCAGAGAGACAGCATCTCAGAGGATGGAGGAGGTTGAAAAGGGCAGACCTGAAGTGAGCAAAGCACAAGCACGTCAGCTACAAATTGTGTACACATGCAAGATGAACTTGTGAACACACGTCCAACTTGGCAGATGTTTAAAGATTGGGTATTTATAATGTGCTCCTGAAACATCTTACTGAAATGATGATGATTTAAGTGACTTTGAATTAGAATTAGACTTTTAAGAATTTTTGAAAACATTTCCAATGTTATCTACCAAAAACCAAATGCAGCTTCATGGAGATAGGATTCTCCATAAACTGACATCTTGTGTTTCTGAATGTTGCCTCAAAAAGCAATCTTTTCTCTACCTCTTTGCCTTGCAACAACTGAAGCAGCTGGGGGCTGGAGCTCACTTTATTAGTGATTTAAAACACACCCTTGGAAACTAAGCTGGCTCTTTTTTTGTCCATCCAGGTGGGAAGCGTGTTCCAGCAAATGGGAACAACACTTAAGAAAGTTCTCAAACAGCTAATGCTTTAAGAGCTCAACTTCAACAAATCTTCTACCAGCCATCTCGGCAACAAAAGACCAGGGTAACCTGGTAAGAGAACTAAGCCTTCCATATAAAGACAAAGATAAAACATCACAGCAGCCGAGATTCGACATCTTTAAAAATACCTTTTCAATCTTTAACTTTTGTCTGGTTGGTTGTCTAGCAACCAAGTGCCGAAAAGAAACTCCACCCAAAACAAAGTGAAACAATGCAGACACTTATTTAGGAGTGTGTGTGTATTAAGGTTCTCAGGGTGCAAAGATAGAAACTTGCTTTCAGACAATTAAGACAGAAAAAGTCCTGATTGTAGATGGCAGGAAAGGAAGTTGGGAGTAAGGAAAAAGCAACTCGAAAATGCGTAATGTGGGATGAGGGTATAGTTTCCACACACCGGGCTAAAGCAAGGTTTACACTCTTAAGTAATAAAAACAAACCATTAAGCTCGGCCCAGCACTGTCAGGAAGTATAAAACAGTTCTTGAAACTTTGCAGTGACTATACAAAGCTTTTCATAAACTCTGTTTCCTGATCTTCATTAAATGTTCACATCAAGTTGTCATGGGGCAATTAGCTTGCCTCCTGAAATCAATAAAGAATCAACAATTTGGAAATAGTTGTACAGTAAAATAGTTCAATAATTATTCTCTCATCGTGTTGTGGCCAAGCAGTTCCAGTGTAAATGCAGACCAGATGAGAGCCTGCCCCTCACGAGGGGAGCGTTCAGCAATGGGCGGCTTGCAGAGAGAGCTGCTCACCGGCACGCACTGCAGCGAGAATGCAGTCCTGGCACTGCTCGGAGTGTGGCCCAGAAGGCAGGGCAAACACGGGCTGGAAGTGGCGTTCAAGTCAATATCTGGCACACTGCTTACGCACCTCAGAGGGACTCAGTCCAAAGTGTGGAGACCTAAACGAAATGATAGACCCAATGGGTACAAAATTAGGCACCCTACACTCAGCATTTGGACCCCAGACAGGAACAAACCAAGATTTTTTTCCCCTGGGGTATACATACCTGCAAGAGAAAACATAGGTATATATATATATATCTGTGTGTGTGTGTATATCTATATCTATATATGTATACATTATATATGTATATAAAGAGTGTATTTGAGATTAGGATTCATTCATTTCAGCATTTCTTCAACAAATATTCAAATCTGAGTTGCTTGTAAGAAACCTTCAAAGTGCTCCCTTAGAAAGTAAAATGAGGCTACTAAACAGATGACCGTCCTAAGACGTTTTGCTACAAAAGAGGGGCCAAGTCAAAGTTCTTTCTTTGCTGACCCCCTTTGCAGACGGAAATCAATTCCTTTAACTTTTTCTAGTCAGAGCCCATTCACTTCAGCACCTTCTTCGAAGCCAACCGTGGCATCACAAATTCCAATATCCATTAAATCAAATGTCAAATACTAGCTTGGGAAGCTTTATATCACCCTCTAGGCTCAATGGTGCTGTAGAGTGAACTGTCTTAGAACTTGAAAAAAAAATAAAGCATCATTTTTAGTATAAACAAATGCTTCAAATGTATGACATCTATTTGCTGCCTTCAAAGGGAAAACTTTTAACTCAGACGCTTGGCACTAAGATCACACGGGATCAACTCAGTGGACTGACTTAAGTGTTAAAACTTTTTAAAAGTACGTTAAGGGCTTGCACCTGCTCCCCCATCCACATAGATGTACTGACACGTATTTGACTAAACTGACTACATACATGCCCAAGCAAGCAAGCTGAGCAGATTTTACAAGATAAGCAACCAAGTGTTTTCATGTCTGAGGGTGGCTAGAACACAAAATTGCCAGTCATCTTGTGGGGGAAAAGAATGCCTTTGAAAAAAATATGTAGGGCATCATTTCAGATAAAATGTATCCAAATGCCATCCTGTATACAGGTTTTGTTGTTTTGTTTTGTTTTTCCTTTTAGTGCTACTTCTTAGCAAGGGGCCTAAACTTAGTCCCACTTTCTGCTGTTGTGATTGAGAATTCTTAGAGCCTTGCTACTCAATGTGTAAGACCTTAAGCCGGTGGGTAAAGGCAGCTACACCTGGGAATGTGTTGGAAATGCAGAATCTCAGGCCCCACCCCAGACTCATGGCAACAGAACCTATGTTATAACATGATCCCAAGGGGTCTGTATACACATCAAGGCTGCATTCTCCTGGAGCTAGTATTGGTGATTCGCATGCACAATAAAATCTAAAAAGTTTTATTTAGAGCATTGGTCCCCCAAGTTAGGTAGAAGTTCACTTTGAAGTTTGCAGGGCAGGGAAACAGTGAGAAAACTCTGCCCTGGAGAATACCATAAGGCTGTAATTTATGTCAGTGGGGTGGAGGCAAGAGGAAAAGCAATTTACCTGAGCGAAGCAGACCTGCATTAATCCCATCTCACCCTACCTGCCCCCTGCAAAAAATAAAGCAGAAAAGGAATAGAATAGTGCCAGGGCAGTCCTACTTCTTTGTGATTGCCCATCCATGTCACACTTATTTCTACACTTAAATTGTTCTTTACTGCAAGGCTAGGTTCTTTTTGCCTTGTAACAGATTGGGGGGCTGTGGCATCTAACACTCCGTGAATCAATATCTTAACATTAATATGACTCTAGAATAGAAATACACTATTTTAAAAAGTGCTGTGAATTGCACAAATGATTTTTCCACCTCCAATAAAAAACTGAGGAAAAAAATATGGAACACTTAAGATTATCCAGTAATGATGTAGCCTGCTACCTAGACCAGACTGATAGATCATCTCTCCACTCTTGTCCTCTTTAGGTACAATTTAAAGCAGCAAATGGAGTAGAAATTACGAAAAAATGGAAGCACAGAGAAATATGTAAACAACTCATCTTCTTCTTCCCCAATTTTGAAGGCAAAAAATGAACAGAGCAATCTGGACCTGCCATACAGGTTAAAACCGTGCCAGGGAGGTGCACACAGCCCAGACAAGCACAAAACGAGATGACACAACTTAATCAATTTTGAAAGGTGATCTCCCCAAATTCAGAAACTTACTACATTTTTTGAAAAGCCAACTCTAAAAAGATTCAAAGTTTCCTATAGAATAGTGACTGAAAACTGAAGACATTCAGTGTCATGGGGTTAGTTATGACACTTTTTTTCTCAGAATGAAGAATGTGAGACAAAATGTCTGTAGGAATGTAGAATATATGTAAGAATATTATGTTTCTCAAATGAGCTGCCAAGAGGGTCAGAGTCCTCAACTATGAAAAAATCTCTGAAACTAAACTGAAAATGCCATCATCTATATATATGTAATACTAATCACATATATCTTCATATGTATATTTATACATATTACATATGTCTATATATATTTACACATATATTTATATGTATTTACACATATATTTGTATGTAGATTTACACATATATTTGTGTATATATTTATATATATTACACATATATATGTCTATATATTTACACGTATATATTATGCAAGAACCATTTGAGAACCATTTGAGAAAAGAACATTTGAGAACCATTTTAACTGAGAAAATCAGACCCAATGAAGCAGAGAAATAAAAAGGGACGGAACTGCCAAATGTATGGAAATTCTTGTGCTGTACTTTTACACTCTTATCTGGAGTATTTGGAGATGAGAAAACATGGATTATTATTTTTTAAGATGTTACGACTGTGCAGCCTGCCCCTCACATCCATGGCAAGAGAGGGTGAAGAATGCCAAGGGACAAAGACGATCCCGCCCTCCACAGGGGTGTCTAACACCAATGATACATAAAAGCAAGAGAATAGGGATAAAAAGAGACTAAAAGATTTTAACAGTGGAAGGAATAAAAGATAACTTGTACTAATTTTTTAGAAAAATATGATCTATGTAATCTCAAAACTAGGGTTAAACCTATCACACCCAAAATATAACCCAAAATGTAACAGGGTCATTGCAAGTTAATTCCTGGGAAGAATCTGATGATAATAGTCTGTTCCTTTACTAACACACTTTTTTTCGGCCAAATCAAGGCAGGGCTAGGAAAGGAAATTAGAACTAGGCCTCACCAATCACAGCAGGATCAGAGGTGACACCAAGTCCTAGAAATTGACCTTAAAATACTTCCAGTAAAATTGTGGGGTTGTGGGTCCCCTGGCCATACAAGCATACCTACCAAACCCTTCCTTGGGTCTGATTTCAACCCAGAGCACAGAAGCCCTGCCACTGGTATGTGTTCATTCTGAGCGGCCTAATTTGACTTCATTCTGCTTGGGCTTCAGTCCAACTGGCAGATGTCCTTGTAGAAGCTTGATCTCAGACACTTTCCCTTTCTAATTTTTTGGCACCATTGCCTCTATTGCATGGGATATCATCTCTGAAACTTTATCTTGGGTTCTCCAGGTTTTGCTTGATTTTTGTTGCTTTGGTTTTCTCTTAAATCTTCCTGCCCCAAAGAGGTTCATGTGAAATACTAAATCACTGATTAATTCCTAGGAATTAGCCAATGACTTGCCTGCAAATTTCCAACCATTCCTTGCCTTCTCCCTACCTCCCTCCAAAATGAGTAGCCTCAGAAGCAAAAATGCAAACACAAGGTAATCTTTGTGAACGCTGTACAAATGCACCATTTTCTCTTACAGGTTGGCCTTTATAGAATGAAATGCCAGAGCTTTGATATTTATTATCTGAAATAGGTTTAACATTTGGAGAAATGTGTTCAAACGCATAACCTTGGAAAGAAAAGCAAGCTGATGGAACAGAGAACAGGGGTGGGCAGAAAACAATTTTGCTGTGGAGGGGCAAAGTTAGAAAATTGAGTCCTTTTGAGCGTAAAGAGCTCTCAGGTGAGGTAAAAGTAAAATACAAATCAATTTTCAACTCTTCATGAGGGCCACTAGATATCAATTTTAAATATACATGACCACAATATCAATAATGAAGAAATCTTATGTTTTATTTAATACTTTGGCCAGACCAGCCCCTTTGAAGGGATCACTAGTTTAGGAAAGAAGAACAACAAACCATCATTCACTTTCCTGCAGGTTCATCGTTTTCTTAATTATTTCTATTGGTCCTGCTTTATTCTTTCTGCAAACTAAGGGGTGGGGGGTTTCTATATTAGATCAGCAATGTCTGGTTCTTATCCAAATATTCCACCTAATAAGGACGTAAGTTCTCATGGACTGGACAACCACTCTGCAACATTCCTGAGAATTGAATAATATAATAATCTTGAAAGTCAGCAGAGTGGATTATCCACTTTTTTTTTTTTTTTTTTTTTCTGGACATGAACTTGTGACCTTAACAGTAGCACTGCAAAAAAAAAAAGCAAATGTGCTAAGCACTTTGCCAGAGTAACCTTCCATGTAGACTTTTCATCTTAAATACACATGACTGAAAACAACTACAATTTTTGGAAAATTATGTACAAACCCAATACTTCTTTTGATTACATATAAATACAAATTAGCTATTTTTCCTAAAAAGTGGTTATAATAGTAAATAAATACAAAATAAATCTGACCATTATACTTCATGTGCTGGGGTTGAACCCATATAAAATGTACAACTAAATACATTTTAAAATCTTTAAGGAATAATTCTCTGATTAAAATATTTGTTTTCCCAACTTCTTTTCGTAGATATAAATATATTTTCAAAATAGCTGTGTTTTTTTTTCTCCATTCCATTCCATAAATAAAGTCTTCATTGGGAAATATTAAAGTGTCAACTTGATTTTTTTTTTTTTTTTGCTTTTTTCTAAAATATATATATATATTTATTTTATTTTATTTTGCTGTGCTAACGACACCCACAACCCTCGACAACCATGTCCTGATAGTTCTTTAATACCACCTTTTCATTCTCGTCAAGGTACAGCATGGAGATGGCACTGAGTTCCGTTGGGACACAGCACGCCTTGGGAATCTTAGAGTTAACTGAGTTGACCAGCGTCTGGACGATGGCATGGTTCGTGGAGTTCAGGTGATCGGCCAGGGGGAAAGGGCACTCCCCGTGGCAGTAAAAGGCATGATACCCCGGGGGGGCGACGATCCAGTCATTCCACCCCACGTCACTGAAGTCCACGTACAAAGGGTGTCTCTTACAACTGGACTTGAGGCGTTTCCGCTGTTTGTGTTTCGCCTGACGCTTTTCTCTTTTGTGGAGAGGGTGTCCTTTCCCATCGTGGCCAAAAGTGACCAGCAAGGGCCTTCTCTGTGACCAGCTGTGCTCGTCTTGGTGCAAAGACCTGCTAATCCGCACGTGCCTCTTGGAGACCCCGTGTCTGTCCTCTGGGTGGGCCACCTCCACCACAAACCCGTGGTTGGCGAGCCCCTGCGCTGTCCACCTCATCACGGCAGGGGTGACATCAAAGCTCTCCCACCTGCTGGCATTCTGAGTCACCAACCTGGTGTCCAGAAGTCTGGTCACGGGGAACTCGGAGTTGGCTGTGGCAGGTTTTATAATTTCATAAATATTAATTCGGTGATGGAAACTGCTACTGTTTTCCAAAGTTTCCTGCATCTGTTCCCGAAAGACCTGAAGTTCTGCTGAGGTGATAAACTCCTCAGTGGGGATAGAAGTTAAATTAAAGAAGAATCTACGG
Organism: Eubalaena glacialis; assembly: GCF_028564815.1. Lineage (NCBI taxonomy): Eukaryota > Metazoa > Chordata > Mammalia > Artiodactyla > Balaenidae > Eubalaena > Eubalaena glacialis. The sequence goes on along the minus strand of NC_083728.1, from coordinate 40,145,327 downwards.
GTTGTTTTTCCACTCATTTCTGGCAATTCTTCCAAAGATTCTAATTTAATATAAAAAAGTGGAAAAAAAGAAAAATCATTCAGTAAGGCAAGTATGACAATTTGATTGTATATAAGGATTTATATACAACACTTCAGGGTTTGATTTAACACATGTAAAAATCTGCAGCCAGAAAGTTAAAATTTCCCCTTTAGATAAAGAAATGATCCTCCCTTTTCTATACATTTATGTCAATATACACACCATGAAACAAAATTTCACAATTCACTGTTATGTGTTTAATCTAATACGTGAATACTGCTTCCAGGTGGCTATAATAATGGGGGAAATGGTGAAGCATTTCTTTGGAATTCACAGACTTTAGGGCAAAAAAAAGTCAGCACTATAGTTAGTAGAGGTCTAATGAGTGAGGATTTGAGGAAATTATTGCATTTCTTAAAAAGAAAAAGACTTTAATGTCAATCCCTTAAGCAGTATTCTAAAACATTACTCTGCAATTTAGATGATTTACAAATCTCGATATACAGATTTCAGTTTCCTAATTAAAGACTCTGAAACTCAACATCAACGATGACATTTTGCAAAGTACACCCTACTATTTTACTCAAAAGTCCAGAGACAAAGGCATTTATAGGGATCTACTTCTTTGGAAACGTAAGGGTGGTACTAGGACACTGTAGTAATTAAGGCTGGATGATTTCAAGAGAAATAACTTCCCAACTTTGTCTGTTCTCTCACCTCTTTATGACCTCAAAAATCAAAATCTCATTTCAGATGCTTTTGGGAAAAAAATAGTTCTCTTCTGTTTGTAATTCCATTATCTTAAAAAAAAAATAAACCATATTAAAAATATACACCTACCCAATAATAGGCTACAGGATACAGATAACCCCCCCCCACTTTATAAAAATCTACAGAAATGCCATTATGACATTCATGATGTAAGGGATAATCTAATTACAGAATAATCATTTTATATCTATTATCATTATTTTAAAATAGCCATTTAAGTGGGCTATTCATAAAAGTTCTTCCTGATTTAAAATTCCAGAATTTCAATTTTAAGGAGTACTGCTTGTCGAGCAAACAATAAAATATAGCATAGCACCTTGAATGTATAGTCTGCAAATCATCAAAGGTGCACATTATTATTAAACTGATAGTAAACAGCACTAGAATTTGGGATATTTGGGTTTACTTTCTTCTAGCTTTACCACATCCTGTTATTTCACTGTCAACAAATTTTACCTGCTTCATTCAGGATCCAACCTGAGTGCTAACAAAATCTATTTGGCCATGTCATCACCATAAGAGGAAACCATGTTTTCATTAATTTTCTGGTTGTATTTCTCCTGAACCAAACAGCTATTCATTGTTCACAAAATTTAGACACCTTAGCAAAGGATAATCACTTCAGATCGCTCACTCAAAGGTTCTACCTGTGTAAACCTTCATCATCAAAGCAACAGTCATCACTGCAAGCTAAGGTCAACAGGGGTGGTTTATACCGAATTATGGAGGAATGCTTTAATGAGACGTTTCTCAAACTTCAACTTGTGTGCAAAACACCTATAGGACACCTTAACTCTTCAAATGCAGATTCTGATTCAGTGGGTGAGTCTGGGGTAGGGCCTGAGATGCAGCATTTCTAGCAGCTCCCAGGTGAGGTAATGCTGGAAGCTGGTGAACTGCCCTTCGAGGCTAAAGGTTTTAAAGAACGTTTTTCACATGCAAGTATAAATTGCCAGGAACATATTTTAAAGTGCCTTTTTGTTAAATAATATAGAAATGAATAGACGAACCATTAGCGTTGGCCAAGGAGTAAGACTTGAGGCCAGGGGTGAGCAGCCAGACTCAGAACAGAAAGATCTAAAGCCCCTCTCCTTGGACAGGGAGACCATCAGGCCAAGAAGGGAGTTCCCCACGGTCCCCTCAAGCCTGCTAACCCGCACCCGTACGGATACCTTTGGGGAGCCGCTCTAAACCCCGCTGCTGGCTAATGGTACTTCGGGCCAGGCACTATTTTTAAAATAACCCTCCCACCAATCAACCAGAGCTCTCCTCTGTGGCTCCGACAAGTATCAAGGGTTGTGTTTAGCCCCTTCTTTCCTTTCCTCCCTGCAATTCAGGAGCCCTCTGATGTTTCCCCTGAAGGCATTCTTTCAGCAGAGAAGCCACCAGCTACCAGAGAAAAGAAGAGTGACCTAAAAATCAGCACATCCTTCAGACACGATGACACAAAGCCAAGGCCTGGACCCGGGCAACTGACTTCGCTGATCCCAGCACACCTAAAAGCGCTCTCTCTTCTTTTAAGGAGAGGAAGGAATGGCACATTATCCAGGGCCTTTGGGGAACAGCTGTATTAACAAAGGTGCCCAGAGAAATCATACATACACACACACACACACACACACACACACACACACACACAGCCAGGAGGAGGATGAAGGAACAATCTCCCAGGTAAGCACGAGAGACAAGTAAATGAAGTAAAGAGGATGGTTATAAAAGGGGCATTAAATAGAACAATAACCCTCCAAAAGACTAATATGAGACTGAATTATATAAAACTGCCATCATTCAACTGGATTTAACCTATAAAAAAGCAGTTTCATGTGCTTCAAAATCTCATTGGAGGTAAGTGGCCAAAAGGATAATCACTTAGCAAAGGAAAAAATTACACTATTAAACATTAACAAGTAATGTGAAGATCCCTCTCCAACTTTGCAGTTTCATCTCAATCAGCCTAATCCCTGAAGGACCACTATCCCTCCTTAATACAAAGGCCTCCATGACAAGACTGCTGACTGCAGACTCTGGTCACAGAGATAAGTCAGAAGGTCACAGGAACCCCCAAACCCAGGAAAACAACTGACCAAGGTTAGGGCACCTACTACCCTCTCCTTTGATCTTCAAGGGAACATGAATTTTTTCTAGAAGGTAGAAAAAAATCTGAACCTTTTGAAATGAAGTAAAGAATCTGCAAATCACCACATCAATCAAACCTAGGGATTCTGAAAATATGGAGCATTTACCTAAGTAGGTAATGTATGCTTTTCTAGAGGTATATACAATTATTAATTCTCTGTAAATAACCCTTATTGAATAAGCTGCACTTGCCAAGGGATCGGAGGATTCCAGCCTATCTTAGACATCGGTTCTTGAACCTCTAAGTTCTTATCCAAATAGATGGAGCTATGGCTGCAAAAATGTGGGAAAGTAAAGAAAAATAAGGCAACAATGACATTTGACCTCTCCTCCAAAAAGTGAAGTTCTAACTTAATCATCTATGCTGTCAATTATTCATCTACATTCGAAAAGATGAGATTGAATTCCCTCAGCTAGCCTAGATCCACTTTGGCCTCCTCTTCCCTAGACCAGCGGAGAATAGGACATAAAGAAACAAGTCATCACGATAATGACAGCAAGTGTGCTGAATGGTTGTTTGTGCCAGGTCTGGCACTAAGAACCTTATATGAATTACCTTATGACAAATCAGTTAGAGAGGAACTGTTACTAGCTCCATTTTGTAAATGAAATAGTTGGAGCTCAGAGAGGTTATGTGACTTTCCTAAGGTCACAGAGCTAGTAAACTAAGAACATAGCTATGAACTTGAGTCTACTGCAGCTCCCAAGTTTCTGGCCACTAGACGGCACCATCTAACATAGGGGAGGAGTCAAAAACTCAAGCAAAAGTCAAAACCATTAGAGGCAGATTTATATTTAACACAATGATAACTGTAGGGCAAGTTCTGTCCCAGTTAAAGGGATAGAAATGGTGGAAGAAGCAGACAGAACAGAAAAGTAAAGCAGAAAAGTAAAGTGGCAGGGGCCACTGGAACATACAGATCTTGTGTGGAACCACTGATATTTTGTGACTGCCTGTTTGTCCTACAGTATGACGAGGACAAGTTTTGCCGAGTTTTAGCAAAAAGTGAGTTGTCATTACATTTTGAGAATTTTGCAACACTCTTTAGACAAAAAATGTCCATTAAGAAAACAACAATAAAAACCTCGGAAAGTTCTAGCAAATCAGTAAGGTTGGAAATCACTGCCCTGAAATAAAATGAAAGTAGTGGAGAATAATAAATAAAATTTTCCAAAATATAAAATAATGGTTAGAGAATTGATGTATCAAGGAGAAAAAAAACCGATAAAATACAAAAGGTTAAAATGAATCAGTTAAAAAAACAAAGACAACAAAGGAGATGGCAGCTAAAAGAAAGAGCATGGTCGTGGTCACCAACCCTGATTTGGCCTCTACCCACTCTCTTAGCTCCAACACCTTTGGAATGATCCAGGGCCCTCTTATTGTTGCTTATTTGGTGAAATACACAAAGGGGCAAATCTTAAAAAAAGAAAAAATAGCTCCATGAGGAGGGATCAAGGGGGAACAGAGAGGAACCAGTAAAAAAGAGGCAGAATGGAAAACATAAGTGCAAGAACTATCTCTGGGCACCAAAGCCTCAATCTCTATGAGCATTTCCAAATAGAACGCCTGTTCTACCTAAAGGGGGCCTTTCACAATCACAATGAAATACCTGGGGACACTAGGGAAGCACCCCAAGTGAGCACTGGTTTGGGGGGATGTATGTGTCCAAATCCTTTGGTTGCACTGGGAATTTGTGATACCAGTGCTCCATCACAGAGCAGTGGTTGTTTCTTGAACTTTCTTTTTAAATGGATATTTTCAAGAAAATTACATTTGTGGGAACAGGGTTAATCTCTCTTTCAAAGCTTCAGTCATAGAGGCAAATAATTCAGTTATTTTGGGCAAAAAGAGAACTGTGTCCTTCAGAGTCTGGAGAGCGAGCACGTGGTCCTTCCATATTCCAATCTGACAGGAAAGAATGAAGATTTTTTGCAAGGCCAATAAAGTCAACCAATTTCAATGTGTTTTTAACTACAAGCAAAACACAAAACACTGTTTCCAGTTGAAGAAGTGATTTTTCTATCCTCAGTGGCAGTTCCGAAGCACTTTTTAACAACTCTGAAAAAAGAAAATTTTTCCAGCGCTTGGGCTCTCCCGAATAAAAGCCACTGGAGAAAGGACTAGACAAAGCTTAATAGGAGAAATGACAACTGATAATTTCTGTGTCAGATCACCTATGATGTGGACCCATTATCTTCACGCATCGGTTGAAAGAATGCCATCATGATACTTCTTGTCTTGTATTCCGCCAAATCACCCAGATCCCACCCGCAAATAAAACCAAGAGGTAATTCTCGTAATCAGGTCCTTTGGTCCTTTACCAAATAAACGTCCACAAAGGCTCTAGGGACCAAATTCTGCTCTTAAACCTGCAGCCTTAATCACATGGTTTATTAAAAGATTTTTTAGTGTCATGCATGGATGTTTTATAAACAAGAATGTTTACAAAAACCAAATTCTGGTTTACGTAAAAATGAAACGGTCTTCAAAAAAGGGTAATTTGTAGCTTAATGATTATATGCTAGTCTTAAGAAGAAAAGAAATGGGTTTGTTGAAACTTGGGGCAAACATTACATAGCTTTTTTTTATTATCTAACTGCATAAAGATCTGAAGTTATTGCAAGTTGATTTTAAGCAAGTTGGTAACTTCTGCACTATTTGGTGTATAACATTTACACGTTTAAAGACATAAATTCTGACTTATAAACTCAAGCATGCTATTTAAGTTAAAATCATACACTCCAATAAGTTCTAGCCTGTTTAGTTTTGGTCGAGCCACTTCCAGAGGAAGGAGAAATATGCAGACTTCATTGACGGAATCCTCATGCAACTGAACGTTTTTAGGTGTCAAATGCCTTAAATGATCTATCTTCCTTTAAAGTTCTAAGAGACATACACAGTGCCTTCTTGGCCTTAAAAATAAAGTTCAGAATGGTTTCCATGCTATATCTCCAGGAGAGGTGGCTGAAATAGCAATTCTTATTACTTTTCTATCCAGAAATCAATTCTAATCAGCAGCAGCTGGGAATGATGAGCTGGATCTATAATCTCCCCAAGGTGGTGATGACAGAATGTACAGGAACAAGAACATTTCTGCATGACAACAGACAACTTCTGCTTTCAGTGGATGAATCCTGAAGGAGTAAAATGAGATCTTATTTCCTTTCAAATATGATTTCTGCTAGCAGAGAGCACCTCACTTAGAAATGTGCTGAAAAATGAATTGATTTTTCAATTCATGTCCCCTTCATTATGTATGGTTGCCTTGATGAAGTCCCTTTTGTTATGTGACCGGCCTTTAGGACCCCTTCCCACTATCGACTGCTGTTCTCACAAGTATAAGTTCTCCTTCACACTGGCAGAAAATGCCTGGCTGTGACACTACTGATTTGTTTATATCAGAGGGTAGATTTCCACTTGAAATTGACCACCTCAGCAAGGCAAGGCAAGAAAACTGGAACAATATCTCAGTTCCCTGATATCCTACAAGTGGCTGCTCTGTGATATACAACTTTGGACCATTCTCTAGAACTTGAACGAACCTGGGCTCGTTTAGAATGTGTTAAGCCAAAGGAACACTTAAAAGTGTAGAAAAAGAATTGAAGTGGAAAATATTTTTGACCAATTGCCCTAAGAACTTGGGTACAACAGATCTCACTAGCTGCTCTAAGACATTTCAAATCCACTAAATGCCTTTCTGATGAAACAAGCATAAATATCCTACCTTAGAAAAACCACATCCAGTATCATAAAAGAAAAAAAACCCCACATTTCAATGCACATGAAGGAAAACAGGCAGTTGCTGCAAAAGCTTTTATCTGAAGGCTAGCCTTGTCTCCACTCCGGAGTTCATCTCAGATTTAAGCACAAGACAAGAAAGTCATTGTGGAAACAATAAGATTGATTGTGGAATTGATCTCCCACGAGGATTAGATAGGGATTTGAAATATTCCAAACCAGGTCCAGATCTACTGTAAATTAGAAAGACATTGGAGCCCTGGGCTTTGATTTTTCAATACTATCTCTGAAAATTCTGCCCTTGGCTCTGTCATGCTTGAAACCCCGGCTTAAGCAAGAGAAGCAGATTTATAGAGCAAAGGCTTCCAAACAGACCTAAAGAGATCCCAATCTGTCCCCCTCCTTCTCATTCTTCTCCTATGGAATTCTTGCACGTTTAGCTGACTAGGGGCAAGCCTTTTGCCCTCATCTTCCCCATCACTTGATTTCTCTCCAGTTCCTGGAGGAGGAGTCGCTCTTCTGGCCGCCAGCCAGGAAAAGGGTGCAGATTTACCAAAGGGGAATCCCTGGCTCTCCCGCCACACAGGCAGTGAGTGAATGCCAGGTTCGTAAAGGTTCTTACAGAGGCAAACATGGAAACGTCTGCAGCGCCCCGGCCAAGCTGCCCTTCCAGGGACGCCTGCTGTCTGCCCACTGTGGGGCGCTTGGCTGGACGACTCCCCGCCCCCGTCTCCGCCCCCGCGCCCCGGCTCCAAGCCTCACCTTCGTGGTGGAAGCTGCGCACGGTGTTGGCGAGGCTGGCTGCCCTCTCCAGCCGGTGGTCCGGGGCGGGCGCGCCAGGCTGGCCCGAGTGCCGGCGGTACAGGTCCAGCATGTAGGGGGGCACCACGGCACCCCTGCTGGGGGTGGGTCTCTGCTTCAGGCCGAACATGCTAAGCAGCCGCAACTCGAACTCACTCAGGACGTCGTCCGAGGGCTGGGACGAAGACCGGCCAGCAGACACCGCGAACTTCCTCCGGCCCAGCTCGGGAATGAGGCCGGCCGCAACGCCCAGGAGGACCTGGGGAAGCAGCAACGCTAGAAGACAGCGGGTCCCGGCCACCATGGTCGACCTGAGGACAGGGCCGACGTGAGTCACGGAGTTCTCCGCCCAGCCCTCCCCCCTTCCGCCCCCGCGGTCCCGGCTCCCGCTCGGTCCCCTTGCTTCCTCCTCGAGGGTGCCCACCCGGCTGACAACACTCGCGGAGACACTTCAGAGGAGCTGAAGCTCAAACGTTTGGGAGAATGGAAGACCCTTAGTTCCTGAGCCAGATGGATTTCCCCCTCCCATTCCATTCTCAATCCGTCTGACAAGATTTGCCCCCACCCCACCCCGCGTCAGTGACTGTCACCTTTTCTTTCTGTGACACGCTGACAGCCTGTGCAGGGAACCTGGGGAAACCACCGTTTGGTCTCACACCCCTCCGTCCCCTAAACTAACCCAATCACACAGCGCTCGCTTGCATATAAACACTCACAAATGGTGCATGTGACTTCCTTAGAGGCACTGTATAGAACTTCCTGATACACACACACAGTCTATAACTTCCAGAGCCAGTAAACTCAAGGGCACAACTTCCGAAGTCACTTGCAACCTGTGGCCCACGTCTCTAACCTCAGAGGTGTCAGGGCAGGCCACTCCATCCCCGAACCCCCTCCCCCCAATGCAGTCAAGATACGCAGGTATCTTCATAGGATTACGTAGATGGTTAATATCTATTAATTCCCGTGTCAGCACAAGGTGGCACGAAAGAACTGCCCCCTCGCATTCCTGGAAACAAACAGGGAGAATCCCAACTTCTAATATTTTCCCAAATGGGACGCAGCTCTGAGTACAGAGAGCAGGTCTCCCGGAGAAACTTGAAAAAGTCAGAAGGGATCGCCAGGGCAAGGCGTATAGGTTGGCAGCTAACGGGTGAAATCCAGGGGCCACCCTCTCCAAGGGATTTCTTTGACTTAAAAAAAAAAAATCATCTAAGTGTTAACAGCCCTAATAAAATGCCGAAAAGAAGGGAGGGAGGAGGGGCGGAAGAGTGCGAGCCGGGAGTGCAAAGCCCACGGTCGCCTGGCGGCGGTAGGATGGGGGCATCCCCGCAGGAGCTCGGCAGCACGTGGACCTGCTCTGTTTACGTCCGGCCCAACCTGGCCCCGGGAAGGGCTCATCCGCCGGGGCCCCGCGCCCACCCACAGCCCCGGCCTCGGCCCCGGGCCACGTTGTCTACCTTTAGGAGACCGCAGACCGTCTAAGAAGCACGCGGGGACACGTCCATTGAAAGAGCCTCCACATGGAAAAAGCTCTGGCTGAAGGACCTGGCGCAGGGACCGGGTTCCCTTCCTTCGCCTCCTCCTTCTCCTCCCGGGTGCCGGCCGGGCAGTCTCTCTCCGAACGCAGGGAACGGCGTCTCGGGTCGGGCCCAGCGGTGGAGTGGAGGGTAGGCGGGGTTCGCAGGCGGCGAGGCTGGGTCCGCTGGGGCAGAGGCACCGGCGCGAAGTGGGGAGCGCAAGTTACTCTCCCTGCAAGTTCAAGAAGTCTCCAGCCAAGTGCTGACACACAACAACAGCGAGCAGGGGGAGGAGTGCGGAGCAGGGAAGGGAAGGGAGAAAGTAAAAGCTGGTGCTGTCGTCGTCCTTAGGAACCAGAGCCCGCGGGACGCGTGGCCCCGCGGGGGGCTGGCTCCGGGACTCTGGGGGCGGGGGTCGGGCGCTCGGCGCTAGCTCCGCCGGGGCCCATGGCTCGGGCCAGACATCCTGGGAGACGCCGGGTCCGGGGAAGGGCGCAGCGGCGATCTCGGTGCCGGGCGAGTTGCCCCCCCGCATCACTCTGCCTTCCTCCAGCGCACCCCCATTAGCGCTAGCCAGTTGAAACCACCGCGGCTCCGGCGCTCCGGCGTCCTCGGGCGCATTCTCCAGCGAGTCGAGCCGAGTCTCGGGCCGCCGAAGCGGGTGGCCGCGCTCTCCCCTCGCTCTCCTCGCCCCCGGGCCAAGCCGCTGTGCCCTTTGTGGCCAGCCTGGGGTCCGATCACACCTCGGCCGGCATGTCCCAGGCTCCCGAGCTCCGGCGGGAGGTGATCGGCATCGCGGCGCTCGGGCTCGGCTCCCGGCTCCCCGGCGCTCTGCACGCCGGTCTTCGGCTCCGGCGCGGCCCGGGCAGCCGAGGCCACGGCGCAGCGGCGCGCACGGCCGGGTGCTCCAACCCGCGCAGGGTCTGCGGGCGCGGGTGCCTCGGAGCCCGCAGTAATCCGCGAGGCGCTCGCCCCGAGGTCGTCCGGGTGGGCGGCGGAGCCTGTGGCAGCCGATGTCCGGCGGCGGCTGCCAATCCCCGGCCGGGTGTGGGAAGCGGAGCGGCGGGCGCAGCGCGAGCCGGGCGCAGCGCGGCGCGGCTGGGCGAGGACTCCGGCGGCGACGGCGGCGGCGGCGGCGCCGTGGCGCGGCGCTCGCGGCTTTTAAAGGGGACGCCGCCTGCCGTCTCCCTCCCGGCCCAGGCCGAACACCTCCCCCTCGGTGGCGCGGCTCGCCGGGGATCCCCGAGCGGGCGGGAGCAGCGCGCAGGGGTGTGGACGGCGCGCCGGGGCAGCCGCGGCGGGGTGGGGCCGAGGGCGGGGACTCGCGGCCGCAGAGGGGGTGCTCGCGCCTCCAGCCCCTGCCCTCAGAGGGGAGATCCGTCGGAGCGGCGGCCCCTGGCTAGGACTCCGGGAGCGAAATCCCGGACGAATGCTGGGTCGGGCCTTATTGCCCCTCCCGGCCCGTTATTCAACTTTCAGTTTGAAGATGTTCAATAATAGTCGATTAAAAGAAGAACTCAACCAAGTTACAAGGCATCTTGGCATAGGCTTGGGGTACACACTTCTGTGTTTCCCCGGGGTGGGAGGAGAATTAAAAGAAAACTAGAGATTGGATATTGGGTGTTACTTAAACTTTAGCACAGAGAGATATATTTATTTACATATGTAAATGTATTTATATAAATGTGCACTATTACTCCAATAAGTATATATGTAATACACAAATATACACGTGTATGTCTCTAAATATATCCATATATGTAAATACTTGCTAACGAAAGCGCACATTTCTGTAAATATATGTCTATGTGAAATGGATGTCCTGCTATACGTGACATGCGCATAATGGACTCTGTGTGTGTGTGAGAGAGAGAGAGAAGAGAGGATGAGAGGGATTTTATTTCTTCTTATGGTAGCAATCACTTCATGCCTTGTGCTATTTATCTTGCCCAGCTCAGAGGCAACTCAGAGGAAGGTAAAATAACGCACAGTGTGAGCCAAGCAGACAGGACAATTCTGGTCTGAGACCTTAGAACCTTCTGCCCCACCCACTTACACCAGGCCCCAGCAGCTGATCTGTGACATGTGGTCAAGTGACTTGTCTTCCTCAGCTGAGAGAGTCCCCAAATTTGCTGCACCACAAATTTCAAGGCTAAGGCTTTCAATCCTTTCCAGGATTCCAGGATCCCCCATGCACAGCTCAACAAGTTTACCCAAAGGGAGAAAATTTTTGGAAAAAGCCAGATGGGCAAAATCAAGTTCGCTTGCACAGAACCTTCAGCCTGCAGAGCAGAAAGAGAAAAGCCTGAAGCAGGAACTCATAACAATCTATTATCCATGTGTATTATTTTTTCAGTTGGAAAGCTAAAATAATTCTAGGTTCCGCTCACGTAAATCGGATTAGCAACTCACAGAGGGGAATTAGGCACTCGCTGTTTCTGCAAGTATAAAGGTCAAATAAGGTATTTATGAGGAAGCCTGCCTACTAGGAAAATAAATGGGGAGGAGGAGGGACAAAATATTCAGGAACATGGTACTATTTTTCCCTGAAAATGCACTCTGAATCATTGGAGACCAAACAAGTTGGCAAGAGAACATATTCTCTTCACAGACACTTTAAGTCAGAAAGTGTTTATTGTGCTTCTGAAACAATTTCCTTCCCTATCAAGTTTAATTGAGGAGTTAACAATAGTTTCTGTCATCAGTGAGATTTAAAAAACAAAACAAAACTTATATGAAACCTAAATCAGTGTGTAGCTTTTAAAGAGGAGGAGAAAGCTGACGGCTATTGAATGTGCCTCAAGTAAGGATGAAAAATAAATCTTTGGTGTTGACATCAAGGATGTCTCACAGCTGCAGGCCTTCATAACTTGGGAGCCTTGTCAGTCTGTGAAATAATCTTTGATCATCAAGAATCGGAGGGAAAATTGGCACTTCTGGACACTCTATCCCATTTCAGTGTTGCCCATCACAGAACCTCTTGTGTGTGATATGTGACTACCCAGGGTCTGCTGAATGCCCTGCCCACGCACAACTTCCTAAATGTTGGCCCTATTTCTCTTAAGATCCAGGCTCTCTGGCTGTTTTTTAGAGATGGCTGCCCTCTTGTGGTGGAAATGAGTTTGAACGCTTGGGAGAAAGAAGTCAATAAATAAAGAAGTAAATATATTAGTAAATAAATAATCTCCAAAGACTGATTTGGGGTGCGAAGTACAGGATGATCGAACCTACCCATTTTCTAGGCATTAGGAATAGTTTGAAACAATAAATCTAAATGGAGATGACCTCTTTTTATTCTCTTTGTGCACAGCCACCTTCCCACCTGCAGCTCAGAATGCAGGGTTATTACTTTGAGGTGACAGTGTCTATTTCCCTTGAAAATATCACTTGCTGCTAGCCATGGTCCATGCTACCTTCTTCAAAGGTTTATTGCAAGTTTTTCAGCCCATAAGGTAAGAGTCTTTCTTTCTGGGTGTATCAAATTTAGTGTATGTGCCAGATGTGGGGAGTGGTGAGAGCTGGGGTCAGGTGTCATTTGGGGAAGGTGATGGTAGTTGCAAATTCAACTTCCTCAGAGGGGACACACAAGTTATGTAAAAAAGCAAAGCCTACCAGGTTAGGATTCTACATAAAGGAGGTTGCTGCTATTCCCTTCCAGTCACTTATTGCCAGTTTTTCAAGAGATACCAGAAATCGCATTTGATTGAATGTGGACATGACCTGGGATGAAATTAAGTGCTTGAACAGTCATACTTTGGCAACTTTTCCTTTAGCAGTTCAGCCCAGATGATGTTTAATTTTATTGCATCCTGCAGCTATTAGCATTCACCATTGTTCTTTCAGACCTACCATTATGCAAATTAACATTAAAATAATGACTCTCACATATTGTAAAGGTCACAGAAGGCATGAAATGATCCATCTACCTTGTAATTGTTATTCCACTGAAACCTGCATCAACTCCTCAGGGAAACCTCTAGGCTTGGTAGCATACCTGTCACCTTGTAACTAGTGTGACACTTAACAGCAATTCCACTTCACCTGGATGAGGTTCTTTCACAGGAACCAGGAGCCACAGCAAAGAGCAGCATCTGGTAAATCAAACTTTTACCTATGTGATGTATAATTAGATGTGGTGGAAGGATGGGTGGGGTAAAGGGACTTATTTGCCAACTAGTAGGCCTAGTATTCTGAGTCTGGGTTATTCCTTTCAGGCAAATACTGACTACTCCTTAAAAATTAAGAGACAATAAATTTTATGCATTTAACTAGATTGTATTGTATTGTAGGATACACATAGTAGGTGCTCTATACACACGTTGCTTACGGCCCAAGACATAGTTGGCTGACTTACATTCTAATTCTGGTTTGGCTATGGATGGCTGAAATTAAAATGACCATCTCTTGGCCTCATCTGTTAATCGAGGTAAATAGATATGTTCTACCTGCCTCAGATGGCATGATAAAGGTCAAATGCTTAGCATGTGTGGACTTGGAGAAGTAAAAAATGCCATACAAACACAAGGTTTTGATTGCTATTTACTCTATGTATCTTTAAATGTATTTCTTGGCCTTCTGCCTGAAATATTATGGCCTGATTTTGAGATAGACTTCGTATGCTTTTCTTCTTTTTCTTTTCTAACAGCTTTTATCATGTTGCCTAGCAGTGGGTATTTCATCAGAAAGTTTACCACTGAGGTTGATTAAGCCAATAACAAATTCTGATAGTCTCAGCTCCCTCATGAATAATATGTAGAGATTAACTGCTTATCTCCTCACAGAGCTGTCGTGAAAAATAAGTGAGAAGACATGTGTCAAGACAACAAAATTTGCCCAATTTGAATTACTACACACATGCAAATTAACGTCAGTGGTTCTTGGACGATTAATTTTGTTTCATGTTATTTTCTTTTGTACTTGGTAGACAGCAAAAATCAATGTTAAATGAGCACACGCTTCTGAAAAATAATTATAAGCTTCCTAATATGTTGTTTTAGATATCCATTAAATATTATTTTATTATATTCATATCAATATATTTGCATATCTTGTCAATGATATTAAAATCTGTGTTAATTATATTGTGAAGAGTCAATGATAATATTTCTGTTTACATATCCAGTCTGAAAATATTCTTGAGCAGCTATTATGGGCATGGCACTGTCCACTTCGGGCCCAGGAAATACAAAGATATAAAATCTCTGCCCGTAATGCATTTAGAATTCAGCAGAAGAGATGGTGTTGCAGGAAGGGGGACCCCTTCCAGGGCCCGAGAGTGGGATCTTGTCTAACACTCAGAAATGAATTGTCTGAGGAGACACTCATGCTGACAAAGCAAGAGACTTTATTGGGAAGGGGCATCTGGGGGGCAGAGAGCAGCAGGGGAAGTGAAACCAGGAGGACTGCTCTGCCATGTGGTTTGCAGTCTCAGGTTTTATGGTGATGAGATTAGTTTCTGAGTTGTCTCTTGTCAGTTGTTCTGACTCAGGGTCCTTCCTGGTGGCGCACGCATGGCTCAGCCAACATGGATTCCAGCGAGGATGATAATGAGAAATATTATCTTTGACTCTTCATAATATAATTAACACAGGAGGTTGGTAAGACATATGGACTTGCATCTCCTTTTGACCTTTCCTGAATTCTTCCAGTTTGTGGTGGCTTATTAGTTCCCTGTTCCTTACCAGGACCTCCTATTGTAAAATAACTCGTGAAAATGGTTACTGTGGTGCCTGGCCAGGGTGGGCAGTTTCAGTCAGTGTTTCCCCTAACAATGGGACATGTTTGCAGGTAAATGAATATAAGACATATGAAGTAAGAACTTTAAGAGAAGTGAGAAACAATTTCTATAGGTTTAATGGAGAGCAATCTCATTTCTGAAATGTGAACTCACTAAATTCATAGACGTGAGAGAACTTGAGAGAAAAATTCAGGGTGTGTAAAATTTCAGTAGGATCAGTAGGTGTCTTTATGAATGAAAGCATTAGCAGCAGCAGAATTTCCACCAACACCTTTAGTTACTGAGTTTCATGTACTAGATGCTTTTCACTTATTTTTTTCATTTAATCATCACAAGACCCTTGCTCAGTGGGTATTATTACGCCCATCTTACAGATGAAGAAACTGCCTAGAGAGGTTAAGACAGTTTCCCAAGGTCACACAGGTAGCAAGGAGCACAGTCAGTAGTTTGTTCTAGAACTCATGTTTTTGTTTGTTTGGATTTTCTTCCCCCATCATGCCAACAGTCTCTAGATTCTAGACAGTAGAAGCAACCCAAAGGCAAGACATCAGGTGGGAAAATGTCGGATTGTGTTCTGCGGAGCATGGCTGGTAGTTCAGATTTGGAGGTGGGTTTGGATAGGATACTAGGAGGTAAGTTTATTCTTTAGGTAAGATCCCAGCAGGAAAGTAATAGTAATAACATTCTTTAAAAAAGAATTTAACAAAGTTTAGCAAAGGGACATTTACTCAAGGTGTGGGGAGAGTTGAGGAAAAATAACCAGGGATAATGAAGTACTCTGGCCCTACATTAGGAATCCAAACCAGATGCTTTACCAACCTTAAGTCTACAGGGGCACAGGAGGGACAGTTACTAGCTCCCTGAGATGGCTGCAGCTAAAGAGAAGCCATTGGCAGAAGTTGGGGGCAGTGGGGAGCTCTGGTAGGGTGTCAGCTGGCAAGGAGCTGGCAGGGAGAATAAGTATCTCAAGATCTCTTTCCTCCTACTCTCTGAACAATCTTGATATATTCCATTGACCTAATTTGCCCAGAAGGACAAGGGTATTAGTTAGCTATTGCTGTGTAACAGGTTACCACAGACTTAGTGGCTTTATGCCCATTTCTTATCTCATGTGGGTCAGCAATCCAGGAGCAACTTAGCTGGTTCTCTACCAAGGATCTCACAAGGCTACAGTCAAGATGGTGGCCAGGAATGCAGCCTCATTTAAGGCTCAGGGTACTCATTTAAGCTTATAGGGTTGTTGGCAGAATTCATGACCTTGCAGCAGCAGAACTCACTCATGATCATCAATGCCAGCAGGAGAAATCTCTGACTACTAGACTGTCTTCTAAAAGGGATCAACGTGTACACACTGCTATATTTAAAATGGATAACCAACAAGGACCTACTGTAGAGCACAGGGAACTCTGCTCACTGTTATGTGGCAGCCTGGATGGAAGGGGAGTTTGGAGGAGAATAGATACATGTATATGTATGGCTGAGTCCCTTTGCTGTGCACCTGAAACTATCACAACATTGTTAATCGGCTGTACTCCAATATAAAATAAAAAGTTAAAAAAAAATAAAATAAAAGACTTACCTGATTATACTAGGCCTACCCAGCATAATCTCCCCATTGATTAGCTCAAATTAAATTGATTAGGGACCTTAATTACATCTGCAAAAATCCCATCACTCATTGCCATATAACATAACCTAATAAGGGGAGTAATATCCCTCCATTATATCTGTAGATCCAGATCATACTCAAGGGGAGGGGATCCTGTAGAGGCTGGGAATGTCAGTCCATGCAGCCATAGAGATCAGCCTCTCAGGCACAGAACAAGGTGAAGAGTGGATCTGGGTACAGATATTTAGTATATTTTGAAACATAAGCAAACTTCAGGACCTCAAGACTCTTGAGTGCTAGTCTAAGGAGTTTGAACTCTATCCCGTGTAAATGGATCACTGTGAAATGATTTTACCAGAGGAGTGCTCTGGTTGGAGATGCATGTTAGGAAAACCAATGTCATATTTGGTGGAGTATAGTGGTAGGAGTAGAGAGTACAGACAGAGACTGGAGATGAAGGAACTGGATAGTAGCTTCTGTAATTATACACTCAGGTGGTAATGGGGGCCTGAAGTCCACGTGAAGAACAAGACAATGTCGTTGGGTAGGGGGAGAATCAACAATATCTATAGGGTTTGGAGCCCAGGTGACAAAAACCTAGTGGTGCCCTTAACAGAGCGGAGTGTGTGCAGAAGCCAGATGAGAGATGCAGGGGTGGTTCTTTTTGGAATTACCTATGAGGCTCTGGTCAAATATCCTCGTGGAAGTCTAGAGCAGGTGGGCCTGTAGTTCAGGAAAAGGATTAGGTGCATTGCAGATTTCTGAGCTAAGGCTTAACCATTTGGAGAGGAAAAGATTGCCAAGGAAGGGCATAGATGTTGAAGGAAAAGTTTCAGAGAAGTGAAAAACAGACAATGGTAATTTGTCTTAGAATTCATCAGAGAGGAGCTTCCAGAAGAGGAATCATGTCCACAGTCCTAATGCTTGTGAGGTCTGGGGGACAACTGAGAGACTGAGAATTAACAAGATCTCCTTGGCGATGTTTCTAGATGACAGGTATAAAAGAAGAGTGAAGTGGGGAGGGGGCTTCATGGAACTGAGGTAGGAGTACTGAGGAGGTTGAGTAAATGAGTGAAAGAGAAGGAATTATCAGTATGTGAAAAGTATCTCCAAATAGTTCATGAAATAGTAGAAGTTCTCTGGGAGCCTTACCAAAATCAATAACAAGTTTGTATAATTGGCTTTGTTGGAGAAGTTTTGTGTGGTCATTTGCTTTTTACAAGAAGGAATCTCCTAGCGTAATAGTATATTTTAACATTGTAATTAATACCTAGAGCTTCTTCGTCTACTTAAAACTTTATTTGCATATTTCTGCACCTTTCGCAGTTTCTGGGAGTACAGGAAGCCTGAGAAGCCTGGCACAGTTATCACTGAACTGTCAGTCATGTTCATCTCTCCACAGTGTTCTCATGGGCTCGACCGCAAATCCTTTTCATCTTGGTTACCTAGGAGTTCAGTAAGAGAATTTTGCAAAGGCAAAAGGGGTTTGAGGGCTGTGACTTTAGAATTATGATAAAATTCATTTTGCTATGAATAGTAGCAATCCAAGAGAATCACTCTGACTGGTGACTCTTAAGGGATATTCTCATCCTGGGCATATTTCACAAATTGTCTTAATTAGACACAAAAGATTTTGCTTCCTGCCCTAACTACTATAGAACTTGTTTGCTGAGCAAATAATGTGGGGTATATGTGGCTAAGAGATTTTGAGAAATCATATCATATTTCATCCTCTCATATTTACAATGACCACTCAGTGTCACCAAAGACCAGATGCAGCCCACATGTCAATGCCCTGACCACACCAGTACACACCTGATTGCCAATTTCCCCCATTTGGTGGAGTTTGCTTTGCCCACATGTGCTGCTGGCCAGATGTGCTAGGGAGTTAATACCTCCCAGGAACAGCCCTCAATCAATGACCAATGGGACTTAGTGAGTGAGTACCTCACCTCCCTCACATCTCTGGGAGGGATAACTCTGGGGTGCATGGTGATCTGAACTCCCACAGCCCCTGTCACCCCCAGTGTAACTGGCTTGATAATGCATCCTTTACTGGCCTTCCCTTTCCCTCCTCACTTCCCCATTTCCCTAATTGTGTTTTCTCCACCTCGCTGTAACCTACCTGTACTAAAACCCTTGTCTTAGTGTCAGCTTCTAGAGGAACTTCAAATAAACCCTGGGTATTCTACTGACCTAAGATAGCACCTCAAATTCAGATTGCACTATTCCAAGAATGAAATAAAATGGTTAGCTTTAGCAACCTACCTCCTGCATTTGTTCAATGACTTTTACTTTTACTCATTCAGTGACTTTTACTTTTCCAGACTGCTAAGTTTCTGGGGCTACAAAGATGAATACAGCGAATTATGCAAATTGATCAAATAGAAGCTTACAGAAGGTCCAGAATGTTAACTAATAATAGAGTTACCACCTACCCTTGTAGGTCAGAGGTTTGCTGGGAGGACATAATACTTGAGTTGAATCATGAAAACTGAGCAGGTGTTGAGCAGATAGGAAAGGGGGAAGGGAATTCCAGACAGGAGGAACAGTAGGGGTAAAGGCAGGAAAGCATAAAACATCAAGATGCATTAAAGAAATGGTTGACAATTTACTGTGGCTGGACAGAAGAGGAGAGAGGGGTGCCAGCACTTTGCTGGGCAAAGGAATTTGGACTTTTCCCCATAGAATCTACTTTGAGAAAAAGCTTTTTGGTAGAAGGGAGCATGATGCCTTGGAGTAGCGCCAGACTGAAGGTGCTATTTTTTCTTCTGAACAAATTAAAAGGCTGTTATAATTATTTAAGCAAGAGATGGGGCGTCCTTGAACTCAGCAGATGCATGGGGTGAATGAGAAGGCTATAGGAGATTGAAAAGATAAGATCTGATGGCACTTAACTGCCCATGAGGAATGAAAAAGGAGATGTAGAAAGTGTAGGAAGGGCTCAACTTACAAATATATAGAGATTGAGAAAATTCTTGAAAAAACTCATGTGGCTTCCAGAATCCAAAATTTCAATTTTAAACTATCAATGATTATGTCCTTAAGATTCAACTATCAGTGATTGTGTTCTTAAGATTATTCCCTCAAGGTCATTCATGCCAGTAAGTATATATCCAGCAGTAAACTAAGTCTACTTACAGTCTGAAACTAGTAAATTTAAGTTACTAGTGTGCCATTTTGTGTGTGAACAATTAATAAAAGACCAATTGGCATTCATGAAGTAGCTAAAAGATGGGCAATATTTGGTCTAATCCAGGGTAGAAAAGTTGTAAGACAATTAAGGAAATCAGCCATCATTACATTCCATGCCTTGAAAATTAATGTTAACAGTAGTCCTCCTCCTTTTCTAACAATTAATTTTTGCTAACTCAGCAAATTACTGTTTAAGCATCTTATTAGGCAAGTAAACAGAAAATGCATACAGAAAAGATGGGGACTTAGGTGACTTAGTTATTTTAATATGCAGATGAATAGACCTATCATATGTAAAGTTTCAAAAGTGAAATCAAAATGCAAGTTTACATTTTACTTATTTATACATTACATATAATTATAAGCAAATGTCTCTAAGCACAATTTAATATATTTTTGAAAATTTTAAGTTTGCTAAGTTTTCTATAATGAAAACCTCAGTACCATAATACTTGATAATGACCAAGTATTATCCTTGTACCAGCTGTTAATCTAAAAATAATATATAGAAATTACATCATATTTGTCTTAATCATTTGAGACACTATGGAGTGGGTGTTTCAAAGAAAGAAAAATAAAAGGGAGGTAGGAAGAAAGAAAGGAAGGGAGGGAAGGAAGGAGGGAGGGAGGGGGTAAGAAATTAGTTCTACCTGCTATTCATTCATTTGTCATGAAAGTAGTATAAAGGAATAAAGATCTCTGGTTGTTTGAGTGTTCTTGTTATTTGAATTCAGGGTAAATTTAAGTTTGCTTGACTTTAGCTAAAGAGTTAATACAGTGTCCCGAAGTGCCAAACATAGAATCAGACAGAACCAGAACTATTTGGCCATTTTCAGTATAAGTGTATTTACTATAATTTATTTCATTTATGTATACTGAGTGATTTTCATTATGGCACTACCAAGAGATGTCTGAATTACATCCCCATATGTCCGCCTTCATTTTCAACACTCAACAAATGAAGCACTTTTAGATAGGAAGAAACTTTCAGATCAGCTGACTCTTGCTTCATGTCCTATGTCAGTAATTAAAAATCAAAACTGGATGCTTTTCCCATTTTGTCAATTTGGCTTCTACCTTCAGTTAAGCCACAATGGAAGTTGAATGGTACCAGCTCCTCAGTTATCTTTCTCTTTTTGAAATAACTTGAGTAAGGTGAACGGATCTTAAAAATGAATGACTAATTAATTCTTTCATGAAATCCTGCTTTAATGAACACTTTCAGAAGTGTATTCTAACTTGCTTTTCCTTTTCTGCTTCATACTGTTTTCAGAGCTCTGTGGTCTCTCCTCCAAGTCCACATACTAGGAAAGCCTCCAGGGATATCTGTTTTTAATGGAGTTTAAAGATTTCACTTTGGAGAAGGAGAACTAGGGGAAGAAGCCATTGTCTTGCCATATGGACCAGGTTACCACCAGGGGAGAAAGAGAATACCAAGAGCCAATGATGATAGCCTTGTTTAACCCCCAGATCACTCCTCACACTATAAACTGAAAGCATTGCTCCCGGTTTACAAAATACCTGAATACTTTACAGAATTCACTTTCTTTTTAACATAAGAGAAGTTTATAAACTATTAAAAATTGAATAATGATGATGCCACATTTTATTTTAAATAATATTTTAAAGCATTTTTAATAGAGAAAAGCAGAGAAAGAAATTTATGATGACTCATGATTCTGTTACCCAGATAACTCCTGTTAACTTAAAAAATGATCCACATGTATATAAAAAAATTAAACATTACCAAAATGCATAAAATGAAAATAAAGGTCTCCCTCCTCCTTTTCTACCCCAAAATGACTTTTTCTAAAGGTAACCAAGGTTAATGGATGCATATGTAATCTTATGGAAATCAAGACATTACACATATACATACACATTTGCATGTATGCATGTATGTGTATTTGTGTGAAAACATTTTGCACAAAGGACTGATATCCTACACACTGATATCCACATCTTTTGATTTTTAAAATACATATATCATGGAGATATATGTATATATATATAAGACAGACCACACAGATCTGTCTTACTATAAAGGTAGTATTATTGCCATGATTTCTTTAATCTCCCCCTCCTGATATTTTAGATATTTTCAGGTTTTGTTTTGTTTTGTTTGCTCTTATAAGAATGGTTTAATAAGAAATTCATGTAAAAGTTGGCAAGAATATTCAGAGGGTACATTTCTAACAATAAATTTTCTGGGTCAGAATATGTTTATTAAAAAAAAAATTGAAAGAGTATAGCTGAACTGTCCTTCAAAAAAGTATATACTGATTTATTCTACCATCAACAGAATCCTCGTCAATCTTGTGTGTCATCAAATGTTGGTAAAATGATTAGGTACAAACACTATATTACAATTTGTATTTCTTATTATGCATGGTTGAAAGTCTTACCTTATGCTACTGGCTATTATATTTCAATGTTTGGTCACATTCTTTACCTATTTTTCTAGATTGCTTGTCTCTTTCTCATTGACTTAAGCAAGCAAACAGAAAAATATTATGATACTATTATCACACTTAAATTTTTAAATTAATTTTTACATGTTCTTTACATATTAAAGAAATTAGTCTTTTGTCAGAAATGTGTTATAAATATTTATTCCATCTGTTGATGGCTTATGATTTTATGATGCATTTTTTCTGTATAGAAATTTCAAATATTTTTGTAATTAAATGAATTAAACTTTAATTTTGTGACTTTTGTGTTGTATGTCTTACTTCAAAAGGACTTTTCATACTGCAAGATCATAGATTCACCAATGCTTTCTTATAATATTTTAATGGATTTCAATATTTATCTTTAAATCTTTGACTCATCTGGAATTTTTTTTTGACTTCTCAGTTTCCCATAACACTTATTGTTATCCATCTATTGTTACTGGTTTGAAATGACATCTTTATCATGTAATTTCTCATTTATATTTAAGAATCTTTCATTGATCTGTTCACCCACTTCTTTTTTTCTTATCTAATTGCATGGCCTAGTCTTTTCCTACTAAATTGTGAAGGAGCAGGGATCTTATATGCCTTGTTTGCAGTTAAATCCATACCACTTAGAACAGTTGCTGATGCATAGTAGGTTTTCAAAAATACTAGTTGAACACATGAATAATAAAAAGCTCTATTTCTTCGTTCATCAACTTTAGATATAATCTTTTGATTGTCCATATAAAAATGGGAGATTAGTACACAGACACATCTCCTTAGCTTTGCCTTTCATCTCCGGATTTCCTGTTGTTCTATTATTATTTTTTAAATTTCAATATTTAGAATATGGACTTTCTGAAATCATATTTCCCATGTTGATTTAATTTTTGTTCTATGTGTAAATAGGTTCAGTGCACCCACCTGTAGTCTGATCAGGGCTTCTCCTAAGGTAGATTTTATTAAAAAGAGCTCATGGGTTTCATGAGATTTATTTTATTCTTGTTTAATGAATTAACTAACACTTACATAGTACTTTCTATCTGCCTGGCAGTGTTCTATGTGCTTTGTAGATATTAAGTAACTTAATCACAAAAAGGTATTGTTCTTGAACTTTTGCATATAATTTAATTGACCTTAAATTTATATACCCTCTTGGCTTGGTTTAGGATTTTTGTATCAACTCCTCCAACCCAAATAACTTGAAGACAACAGATATTGCTGTAAAGAAGTCTGAAGCCAGCTTGACTTTTACCCTTATACTTTACTTGCTTTTTCTATCTGTATTCCTGAAGAAAAACATCTTGATCCTTGACGTTCAAATTTTAGCTGACGTGCCTGTGTTTGTCATTATTTATTAGTTTACCTTAGAACACACTACATAACCCCTTTAATAGATTTGTTAATTTAAATCATTTTCATTTAGGTGACATTTTCTCCTGTGTATGTCTTAATCCCCTTCTCTCTTCCGTATGTTAGCATTACTTGTCAGGTTCTTTTTTAAAAAAAAAATTTAAACTTTTTAAATTAAAGTACAATTGAAGTATAATTGAGGTTAGTTTCAGGTATACCACATAATGATTCAATATTTGTATATATCGCAAAATGATCACCACAATAAGTCTAGTTAACATCTGTCACTTACACAGTTACAAATTTTTTTTTCCTTATGATGAGGACTTTTAAGATCTACTGTCTTGGTAACTTTCAAATTTGTAATACAGTACTATAACTATGGTCACCTTGCTGTACATTACATCCCCATGACTTCTTTTTTTTTTTTTTTAAATAAATAAAGTAAATTTATTTAAAAAAAAAAGAGCCCCTGCTCTTCACAGGGAATAAAGCCAATATTTTATAATAACTATAAGTGGAATATAACCTTTAAAAATTGTGAATCACTATGTTGTACACCTGAAATATATAATATTGTACACCAACTACACTTAAAAAACAAAAAACAAAAAACCAAACAACCCCTGATCTGGAACGTTACAGGTCATCTTGGGCAAGAGAAGCCAGTGTAGCCAACCAGACACTGGCTTTTTTTTGTTGTTGTTTGTTTTTGTTTTGTTTTGGCCACACCGAGTGGCTTACAGGATCTTAGTTCCTGTACCAGGGATCGAACAGGAGTCCTAACCATTGGACCACCAGGGAATTCCCAAGGCACTGGTTCTTAAAAGCATTTGCCTAACAGTGACTCATCAGTTTTGCTCCTCTTCCATTGGGCAGAGCCAGTCACACGTCCAAGCCTGCAGTGATGGGACCATGCAGCATAATTCTCCTGGGAAGGACAGTGGATATTTGAACAATAAACAATTTACCTTGGGGTACATCTCTGACATAGCAGTTTTTCTAAATTGTTATTGCTCCGTTTTCTTTCATGATTCAGACTGTAATTTTATATCTTCCTGGATGATCACCATTTTATTGAGTCTTCTAAATTGATTGGGGTAAAGTCCTACTTAATAATCATGATTGAGTTTGTCTATTTGTTGTCCCGTTTCTCCTTTCCAATGTCTATTAAAATGGTTCTCAACCAGGTACAATTTTATCCCCCTCCCCCCAGGACATTTGGTAATATCTGAAGACATTTTTGACTCTCAGAACTGGGGAGGAAGGTGCTACTGGCATCTAGTGGAAAGGGTCAGGGATGCTGCTAAACATCTTAAGTGCACAGGACAGGGCACAGCAAAGAATCACTTGGCCCCAAATGGTTGTAGTGGTGAGATTCAAAACCCTGGCCTATTGGTATCTTTTCTTTGAGCAAACCTCCCTTTTTAACAGCCATTTTTTGTTTTTATTGATCAAGTGCTGTTCATCTTCATTTCTTCTAGTTTCTTGAGTTGCATATGGTTCACTTGCTTTCAGCCTTTTGTTTAAAATGAACTGAAGTTCACAGACATTCTTCTGAAAAGTGACTAGGCTATGGGCTTTGATACATGGAGCTCCCCCTGTTTATCTCTTGGGAGTTTGTAATTGGATTTTTTTTTTTTTTTTTTGAGAGTAAAGTTACTAAGGTTCTTTATTAATACTCCTGAGATATGTTGTGAGGAACCTTCCCAGGAATCTTCTTCACTGGCCATCTGAGAAGACAGGATCCAGTTTGGGTTCAGCTTCTGTGATGAGTCTATCAGAAGTCTAGTCACAGCTTGACTCCTCCTGGATCTTTGGGTTCCCCAGAAGGTGATGCTCAAGACCCTCAACCCATGACTTCTTTATGAGAAGTTTTCTTCACATTTTCCATGGACTGCCTTCACACCCTCTGAGTGCACATCACTACAAATTTGAGATAGATGTCCACTCACAGTCTTTGTTCCATCTGTTTGAGCTTGGGTAGAAGTGAAGTGTCCATTTGGGAGGTGGGGGGATGCCAGAGTTTCTCGTTTCTTTCTGATTCTGACTGTTACATTTCAAAGGTGTTCCTTTAGGTAGTGTGCCTTTTCCTTTTATTGATCCCTATTGGTATATTTCTTTCTTTCTTTTTTTTTTTTTCTAATTCTTTTCCTTTTTTTTTAACTTATTATTGTTCTGTTTCACTCTGCCATTTTTCTTTAGACTCTGCATATCAACTATTTATTTACCATGTGCTATGTCATGTGTTTTAATTTGCTTGATTTAAAAGCAGATGCCACTGTGTAAGAATAGCCTTAAAATCCCACGAAGTTCATTGACAATAAATAACTTCACCATGGCCACCAGATGATTATGTTGAAGGTAGGACTTATCCTACTTTTTCAGTTTTGGTGGCTAGAGAAAGCATGTCGATAAATTTTTTTCAGTTTTGGTGGCTAGAGAAAGCATGTCGATAAATTGGTAAGAATATCAGAAGCAGACAATAGCATAAATGATAGCCATATTTATTGAACATGTACAATGTGCCAGATACCCGACTGGGCACTGAGCATGAATGAACTCATTTGCTCCTCACAGTAGCACCATAAAATATGCACTTTAATTATCCTTTTTTTACAGAGGGAAAATAAAAGGTACAGGATGGTAAAGTAATTTTTCCAAAGCTACCCAGCTCCAAGTAGTAGAAATAGTACTCAAATCTTGGGGGTCCAGTCCCAGAAGTGGTGATTTTAACCCTTACTTTATACTGCCAAGTCACATGAGGCTTTCTGTATTGCACATGTGACCTTAAAAAAAGTTTGGTTGTCCTAAGAAGACTGTGCTAGCTTTCTAATTAAGTCAACTCCATCCATTCATTTAGATACTCCATGTACAATACTCCTGGTGACTGGGTTTACAAAGTTCTTATTGAATTGTTTGGATGATTCGACTTCATATTGGCTCATTCTTAATCAATAAAAACAATTTTATTGATAGCTCCTTTTTGTCTGCACATTTAGAGGTTGACAAAGAAAATGTAACAGTGAACTGTTAGGTTGCAGTGAGCCATCTTTTGTCTACTTATGCCTTGGTGAGGGAGAAAAGGACAGATTTGGCAGCCAGCCATGTGATTAGAATTAACATTGGCCGTGAAGGCACGACAGATGACCCAGCCAGATCACTCCAATGTTTGCCTCTTTGCATGTGCAATTCCTGTCTTAGACCATGGCACAGAAGGAAATGTTCCTCTTCTGAAAATTTTCTCTGTATACCAATCAAATTGTTCCCTCGGGACACATCATAAAGAAACGTCATTGAATACTCTAATTGAGGCATTCACCAGAGCTATTTTTTAAAAAGCAACACTTGGTCACAAACTCAGATTTTAATCAAAAACAGAATTCTGGTGAGTTGAGTGGTTTTTCCAATATTTTTCAGCTTAAAATTTTTGATAGTCACTGGCCCCATAAATCGAACGTGTTTTCAAAAGATTTGAGCTAAATTAGTTCAGCATTTTACAGTGAAGTTAAAATAGAAAACCTGCATTTTCCTCTGAGTACAGCACACTCGCACACACACCAACATCACCTTACCGAAATGCTTTTTTTTTCTCTCCGCTGAGTATTACTCAAAAGTATCTGAAAGTTTAAAACTCAAACTTGGCAGTTGTTTGATCCTCTCAGGGGAGGAAATTCAGGAGAATTTAAAGAAAATTGGCTTAGCAATGTGTTTTGAATATAGGCAACAGAACATTTTCTATTTGGGTACAACTACATCAATGAAACTTGAGTCAGTGGAAGTCTTGTCCGATGCCATTTAGAAAGTTGTCAGAGCAAATGGAGGCGTTAGAAGAATACCAATTGGAACAGAAAACTGCCTTAAGGAAAGACTCTATTTCCTTCCATTTCCTGTTGTAGATAAATGAGGACCAAATATAGGAAACCATAAGGTCATTTCAGCAAATAAAAACCAACCCACCATCTGGGTATCATATATTGTGGTCATTGCTGCTGGTACTTTGCTCACTGTGATGGCTTCAAAGCATGGTTGCAAATACTTTGACACTTGGATACCCCTCCTGCACTGCTAGATCTGATTGGACTTGTCACTACTCCAAACAAGATACAGAAGAAGTTACACTAGGTGACTTCTGTTGCCAAATCCTAAAAGGCCAGGTAGCTTCCACCTTGTTCACTGAAACACTCATTCCTGGAGCCCAGAATTGCCAAGCAGTAACTCTGAAAATCCTGGCTCTACCTGGCTGTTTAACCTCAGGACTATTACTTAATCTCTCTGTGTCTCAGTTTCCTCATTCATAGAATGAGGAGAAATAATAGTCTAGAGTCAAACACCTGTCCTCTTACCTGTACCTTATGCAATTGTTTAAAGGGTCAAATGTCTTAATAGCTTAGAATAGTGCTGGCAAATAATAGACAAAAATGGTAGTATTTGTTAAATAAAACACACACGTCCTTTTGAATGTGCCTTATAGGTTTAGAAGCAGATTGTACTCAATACAGTTCAAAAGCAAACCATTCTGCATTTTGGATTTCAGAGAATGGATCCCCATGGTAGCAAGTAAAAAGGTTGTTCAAAGCTCTAATGAACTTGAGCAATTCAGGCCAAAGAAAATGCTAGTGTCTGAAAAGCAGGGATGCTTCTGAAAAACTCTTTGGCTTGTATTTCCCTTCTTACATTCTAGGCGGATGTTTGCTGTGTTTACGTCGTTGAACCAAGCATTTCCCTACTCATGTTCTAGCACTGAGTAAGATATTTGAACTTATAAAACTTACAAGTCTAATATAGTTACCAGCATGTACTCCCCCACTCCGCAGCTTGCCTCTCCCTGTGAGGGATTAGGTTATAAAAATGAATGAAATCATCATTCTTGTTTACTGGATAATCCCAAAGCTAAAATAAAAAAAGGAACTGGGGAGACAGCAAGGAACATTTAAGGAGAAATGAAGATATATGGGTACAGAGAGACCTCACTAGATACCTCACAGGGTAAATTACTGGCAAACACATCACAGCCGGATCATCTGTGGTTTTCCTTCGTTCATTTTTCAGAATGAAAATGAATGAAAGGGGAGCTAAAATTTGCTCATCAAAGCCCACTTAAGATATAGATCAATTAGCTAATGCAAATATACAAATATACATGTCTTCAGAGATGCCAAATGTGCTAGTCATTTGCCAGTCATCAATGTTTCCCACACTCTGCTCTGGAAACTACATTTCCCAGGCTCTCTTGCACCCTGGCTTCCTGGTAGGTTCAGCCAAAGGGAGGCTTTGATGGAAGACTGGGGGATGGAAGATGTGAGAAGCCAGGATATTTCTCCCCTACTCCCACTGCTTCAGACTACATCATCTCTGTGATTTCAGCTTTCACTGGGAAACCCTCACCATGAATTCTAGCTTCCAATAGATGAACCCAGATGCTGGTCCTGGGAATCACTTTTCCTTCTGTTAACCTTAGAGGTGGTATCTGCTTCTCGCTATTAATCTTTGGATTGCCTCACTATCCCCTGTAGGGCTTCTTACCTCCTCCTCATCTCTGTCATTGAGTCCCTCTATTAAATCCCTTCTGTTTGAAACACCTAAAATGATTCCAGTTTTCCTGACTGAATTCTCACAGATACCCATAAGCAGTTTTTTTTTGTTTTTTTTTTATTGTTTCTGATATAAAGCTTGCAGGAATAGTGTTGTTTTATTGGCCTGGCATTTTTATAGACAGACTGTACCATTTGCCTATATTAAGGATGTTATGACACTCATGTTAATTTTTATTTTCTCCTGAGCTAAATGAGCTGTTTTTCATACACATGGACATATAATTCTAGTTGCTCATTTAGAGGACATGAAAGTTGAGTTGCTCAAGAGAATGAATTATATACTCAGATGCAATCAAATTCTCTTTAATTTACCTTTCTATGGGGCCCTCACTGTACATTCTCTGTTTTGTCAAGTGTGCAGTACGTCAAACTCATGCATGGCATGTAATGCGTAAAAACTCATCACCCATTAGAAAAAGCTACTCTCACTACCATGATTTAACAGATAATTAATCTTTAACACTGATGATTCTTTTCCTCAAATAACATTTTTTATTGACCTCAGGACCACTAAGACCTGGTAGCAATACTTCCCCATAAGCCATTTTATTTTCTTGCAAGGTATCAATCTGGGGGCCTGCATATAGAACGTGCATGCTGGATTCCATCAGGAAATGCCACTGCACCCCCAGGGATCTGAACCTCAGTAGAGAGGCTACGATCTGCAGTCAGAGCTGACTGTTTGCATGGAGGCTTTATTGCAGCTGCAGACTTAGCACATATGAAAAGGTTTTCTGTGCTC
This sequence comes from Eubalaena glacialis, assembly GCF_028564815.1. Taxonomy (NCBI): domain Eukaryota; kingdom Metazoa; phylum Chordata; class Mammalia; order Artiodactyla; family Balaenidae; genus Eubalaena; species Eubalaena glacialis. The sequence goes on along the minus strand of NC_083728.1, from coordinate 40,115,665 downwards.
AGTTTTTGGATGAGGCAGATTGCGTCACTGGGAATTCCTGTCCTCTAACACATAGTGACCAACATGCCTTAATAAGCATTTGCCTTTTTTATTTTCAGGTCAATAACGTCATGCTTTCTGTTCATTATGGAACCAGTTTGTTTTTAAATCTCTTTTTAAAACCAAAGGGAAAGACATAAAATAATATTTCCAATGCTGTGACTCTGGTATGTCCCTGTGCACAAGTAGTCAGCCAATGTAACTCAGTGCAAACAATGGGCAATGTTCAGGCAGGGTTTCCAAGGCATGGAGTCTGGCAAGAGGGGTTGTTGTCAGGGGAAAAAATTTGTGTATCCTTCCATGAGGTAGATGCTCTTGGAGGGGGTGGGAAATTGGCCTCATGCTGTCAAGGACAGCATCCTCTTAGCAAAGAAGTCAAGGGTTCAAAGTTAATGCACTTTGGTTGGAAAAACTGACAACAGAACCTGAGGAAAGCAAATGCAGCAAACATGACGCAGACCATTTCAGAAAGCCAGAGGATGTGAGTCCAGCCAGCAGGCCAATGCCAGAACCGTAACAACCCCAATCAGACAGTCCAGAGACAGAGGGAGGGGAAATAGAGGCAAGAGACTGTCTCATGGGCTACTTTCAGAGTTATCCTGTTTCCTTATGGCACTCAGATACTGTAGGGTTGTGACATGTCCCTCCTAGGAGCAGGAGCCACAGGCTTGCTCTGGAAAGCCTTAAAGTACTGAAGAATGTCTTCTGACATACACAATCCCCTATACTTATCCCTCATTTGAGGAGCCTTTATCTGTACAATGATAAACAATCATTTAGACGGATTATCTAACCAGATCAATGGATTGTGAAATCCCAAGATTCTCCTTCGTGTTTAGCACACATTATGCTGCTGTCAATGAGATCCAGGCGAGTGCTTATAAATCAGCCGTCGACTTATACTGCTAGTAAAGAGGCACCTGGGAAATGCTTACAGATCACGTGAGCCAGAGGTTTTCAATGGCTGTGCCTAGACGACTTTGAATCAAGGATAAATTAGAGTTTGGCAAAATGGGAATATAGTTCTAGAGATATTTTCACATAGTAATGGCAAAATACACAAGAAGGGAGTTACATCGTGTAGACAAAGACTGGATGTTAAGGATGGTATCCTTAGATAACCATGCTCTGTGTGTGTGTGTGTGTGTGTGTGTGTGTGTGTGTGTATGTATGTAAGAGTGGAGTATTTGTGCATGAGGACGTTGGGGAAGAGGGGACCCTGAGGCATAGGAAGAAGGTGATCAGGAGTCAGGATTGCTCCAAAAAGCAGTTGAGTAACTTCTTAGTGGCTTCTAGAACATTCTACAGTTTCTGTACTTTTATCATTGTAGAAGGAAATTGGAGCAGCCAGCCCTCTTCTTACTGCATGTAAAACTCTGCCCAGTGGCTTTTCATTCATGGACTCATTGAGTCTAGTAGCTGCTAACTGGTAGCAGTAGGTGCTATCTAGCTTAAGAAGTGTTAGTTAGATTTGGCCTATGAAGAACATAATAACTTTTGCAAATTTGTTGCCAATATCTAAAATTTGGAAAAATTTCTGTAAAAACTTAGAATTCCTGCTTTTTGAAAGAGAGAGATTTGAAAACACCAAGTCTTCATTCCCATATAACCCCAGCATGCTGGGCCAATGCAGTGGGGTGTCTCTCTGGGGATACATGTTCCCCAGTTTTCCACAGACCCTATTACTCCCTATTGTCCTTGGTCTCTGTGGCCATTTATCAACACACTCACATATTGTTCCTTTTAAATATAGAATAAGATAAAAGTAAAATACGTTTTGTATGAACATCTCTATCATTAACTGTAAGAAAAAGAGAGACCGAGAGCCTTTATGAATGCCAAGGAATGTTTTCTTATACCTGTTTTACTTCACTCATGGCTGTTGTAGGCATTTGAGTTTGAAAGCCTGAATTATACTCATTTATACTAGAAGCGTGCAAATGACAGTGAGTTTGACAGTGGTCAATCTGTGGTACATACATGCTCACTTGTGGAGAGTGTTATCGCTTCCATCTTTGTTCTGTAGACAGCATATGGATCTAGACATAAAAATGTATGAGGTGGCTGGGCTCAAGAATTTATCTCCTCAGATCATTAGGATTTATTTGAACCATCAAGCCTCCACTTTCATTTTTGTAAAAAAATAATTTCTGGAAATAGCTTTTAAAGGGTAAATGATACTATCCTTAGTGAATTGTGTGAATAACCACAGAATTTTGTATATAAAGAGTGAGTTGAGGAAAGTCATTGACCTCTTTGTACCTGACAGGATTAGGGAGACCCAGGTGAGAGGGAAGCTGTTCTTGTCAGTCAAGACTTCTCAGCACACAGGGGCACGTGCTGCCTCAGTACATGAAATTCTTAAGTGACTCTCCCAAAGCTATAAAATGTCTCTTTTTTAAAAACAGATGGAAACATTGTACTGGGGAAATCTGAGGACTTTAATACATTTCAGGTCCTGCAGATTTTTTGTAATAGACTACACAGGTAGTTCAAAGGGGAGGGGAATGCTATTAGAATGGAACAGTTGAAGACCCTTAAAATATGAAACACACACATGCATAGACAACAGCAATGGCATTTACCAAAAGATACATTTTTGAAGAGAAAGAAAATAAAGGCAAGCACTGGATAAGACCAAAATCTAAATGGGATCATATAAATCAATAAGGTAACATGGGACATTTTTCCCTTGGTGGGGTGTTGAGGGAACTCTAATGTCACATTATAATAATAGGCATTCTGCCAATCCCAGGTGTAGATTTTTTTTCAGTGCATCATATTGAATTTAAAGCATAATTAAGCCCAAGAACAAAACACACTTCCTCACACTGAGAACTTGCCCCACTCTTGACAATTATATTTTTGTACAATTTCTTAGTCTGGATCTTCTACAGGAAAAAGAGGCCAGAGGTGGATTCAATAGATTGAATATAAGATTGAAAATTCAAACGCTGGTTGGTTATTCTGTTTGTTCCCACACCCACCCCATGCCACCCCACCCCCAATCCACATTCCTCCTTGTTCTATCCTGCTTTATGCCCCATGAAGTGATATCTATGGATGGAATCATCCCATCCCTGTGTCCTCGGGCTTGGCTTCTGGGAGGTACTGACAGGAGGTTGGAGGGCAAGAGAGAGATGGAGAAATCACAGTATTTGTTCTCAGAATCTCTTCCTTCTGGGCCTCATTTCTGAGAGTGGATATGATCTTATGCTGTGCTACAACTCCTGTGTAGCTTTTCTTGTGCCTTCAGAATTAGGATGGTAAAAATTCCTTCCTGTTGGTGGATTCTGGGTATCTCAATATCCCTTATTAGTTCCCTTAACTCTCCAACTATCTTCACTCTTTTGCACATGGTCTAGGCATTAAACTCTCTGTAACCAGACTCTTTGTATGGACCACCTGCTCCTGCTCAGACCCTGAAAAATATAATTTCTTTTCCTAGAAGTCCTGAGCAACTCTTTAAATGTTTGTGGTACTCTGGTTAATAGTAATAATGATTCTGATAGCAAAGTTAATTGAGAGGTTTCTGTAGGTCAAGCAGTGTATTTTATATGCATTGTCCCATTTAAGCCTCATTCACCCCAGAGGTAAAGATTTTTTATCATCCCTATTTTTCATATATGAAAATTGAAACTTAGAAAAATTAAATAATTTGTTTATGGTTCCACAACAACTAAAGAATGGACCTGAGACTCAAACTTCAGTTTCTCTGAAGCTATCATAGAAAGACAGAGTGGACAGCTGTCCTGAAATCTCTGAGAAGCTGCTGTAGAAGACTTGGACTTTTTTTCTGTGAGGACAAAAGGCAGAATCACCCCCAAGGGGTAGAAGCAGTGGTGTGGTGATAAATGTTCAATAATGGTCTCTCACTGTGGGAGGGGGTGGGGAGAGAAGCCCTGATTTGTGGCTTTTGGCAACTTCTGTAGTGTAAACACACCCACCATAGTTGATTTCAAGGTGCCAACTTGAGGTCACCAAGCGTGGAGTTAGGAATAGATGTGCACAGTCAGCTCTTGAGTTGGTGTGAATAAGCACGGACCCGCTCTAGTGCGCCGTTGGGTAGAGGTCTCAAGGAAGCAGATTTTTTCTAAATAAGAGGAAGAGCCATCCAAAATGGCTATCAGCTGCCCTGTGAAGGAATGAGGTAGTCATTATTGTAGGTCACCTGAAGCACAGGGAGCTGTCGTGGACCTCACAGAGGCAATTCCTGTACTTGATAGGACATGAGTTGACCTCTTAGGTCATGTCTAAGTCTAATATTGAAAGATTTATGTCAAGGTTACATGGATTCTAGGTAGGAGAGAAGAAAGAGTTCAGACTTTGGAAAAATTCAAGTCCAAGATTCTGATTCCAATTTGTGACCTTGAACAAGAGAGTAAACCACTTTGAGCTTTTGTTGTCTCACCTCTGTAAAATGGACATAATAATACCTCTTCCTCTTGGAAGTCACATGATTAAGTGACAGAGCCTTGGAAAAGTTAACAAATGCATATTCTATGTCTCTCCCTCTAACACTCCCATTCATCCCTCTCCTACTGGGGGCAGAAAGCAAGCATCTATATGGGAACCTCTTTATAAGCAAATCAGGTTACAGGATTAACATCTAAGATTCCTACTTCATGGTTTGACCTGTGGCATTAAAAATATATATAATACATTGAGCTGTATTATAATGTGGTTCTATTGAAATTGGCTGGAAATTAAAAAGGAAAGAGAAAGGGGATTCTACCGGAATCTTGACCACTAAATCTAACTAAAGGCTGTGGAACCTTTTTGAGATACTCATATCAGAAGTCCAGCCAGCTGGAATGTATTTTGTAAACCTGCCTCCAGTGTAGCATTATCAGAGGAAACAAATGAATGACCTGCCAAATTAGTTTTGGACACACCAACCCACCCTGGCACAGCACAGTAAGGTTCAAGAAGAAGAAAAATAGAGGCCACCATTCCAAGCCCTGAGTCACTTTTAAGGGCCAAAGTCAGTACATGACTCCAGAACTTGCCTGTCCATTGAGAAAGGCTGCCAAAAACCTCCAGGGAAGAGCAAGAAAGCCCTAAGACAAATCCTTTCTTTATTCACTTTCTTAAGAGCCCTTCTGGAAGTAGACATGTTGGAACTTTAATCATGTACTTAAGAACAGAGGTGGGTGAAAATTGCATTGTCTGCACTTAAGGTACCTCTATCTAGTGGGCTGAGCAGATAGAAAGATGGAGATTACATAGAAAGCCATTAACTAGTCTTGCCTCAAAGAAGATTTTGCTGTTAAGGGGCCTAATTAGATTTCAGAAAATACATTCTTTTTAATTTTAGTTCAAAAAAGTTATTTGTTGGAAAATGTTATTAAATTTATTTCAAAATTCACCACCTAATTCAGGATACTGCTTGATTTCAGAGAGGCTGACAAAGAAGGCTTGGCCAATGAAAGATCTACAAAGCTGTTTGAGTTTTATCCTCTTACAAGACTGAGAAATTGAGACCTCTTCAAAGAAGGAGAGTATGGAAAAAAGAATGGACTTTTGCAGCACCTACAACATGCCAGACACTTAGCTATCTATTCTTGTTAAATCCTCACTACAACTCTGTTCTTTCTGTATATGTGGAAACTGAGGTTCAGAATCATAAAATAACTTCTTAAGATTACAAAGAACCAAATTGGTCTGTGTGAGATTCAAATCCAACTCTAACTCCAAGAACCATTTTTTTAAACCATATTATTCAACTTCCTGCCCTATTTAACGTCTTAAGTCTTGAGTGGTTTTTTAAATCAATATCAGACATCTAGGCTAAAGCTCTTGGGCATCATAATGATTGGGCAAAAAGTGCAAAGTTCAGTCCAATCCGGGCATAGCCTGTATTCATGTGAACTCAGCCCGGTGGATTTGTGTGGGTATACATGGCCTGCTGAGTTGGACTCTGTCCTCAAGGGACTCTGCCACCAGTTGGAAAGACAGAATAACACAGGAGAAACATTTGGAGCATAACACTACCCAGTGGCTAATCAAGCGTAAATGGGGTGGTTGCGTGCATAAATTCAATAAGAGCTCGACAAAAGGAAAAGTCCATGTTGGTGGGTGGAGGAGGTGATGTGGGGATATCATTATAGGAAAGATAGTCTTTGCAGAGGGAAGACTGCTTGGTCAGTTTGGCCTTTGCTAGGTTAAGGGATGATTGGAAATTAACTGAAGCATAGAAATGAAAATGGGTGTGGAACATGCAAAGTCAAATTACAATGCAATATCACTACCTGCCTTCCAAAATAACTAAAATAAACACTGAACATATCAAGTACTGGTGAGGATATAGAGCAACTGGGACTCTCATACATTGTTAGTGCGAGAATCAATTAGTTACAGCCAGCGTGGAAACTGTTTAGCAGTCTCTACTAAAATTAATCACATGCACACTCCACATTCAGCAATCCTCTCCTAGGAATAAGCCCAGCAAAGATGTGGACATATATTCACCAAAAGACATGTATTAGAATGTTCATAACAGCACTATTCATAATAGCCAACTGGAAATTGCCCTAATAGCCATCAGCAGTAGAATGGATATAGACATTTTTGGTGTACTCATACAATGAATATCAATAGCAAAGAGGGTAGACAGTCTGCAACTACACACAATAACAAGGATGAATTTCTCAAACATAATATTGAGTGAAATAAGCCAGACATAAAAGAATAAATGCTATATTATTCCATTTATAGAAACTTCAAAGAAAAAGATTAAACTATGGTATTAGAATTTAGGATAGTGGATACCCTTGGTGAGATAGTAACTGGGTGGGGTTGTGTGTGAGTGGCTTCTAGGTGCTATTGATGTTTCATTTTATAATCTGGACTCTTGTTACACAGGTGTGTTCAAGTTGTGAAAATTCATCAAAATGTACACTTACAATAAGCACAATTCTTCCTATGTGGATGATATGTCAATAAAAGTTTAAAAAATTAATATATGGCAGGTGACAATCCAGACTGGAACATCTAATCCCCAGCAATGTTTAGTTGCTCTTGTTAAATGGGAAGGGAGCCTGGCCTTGCAGAAAGATGTTCTCCATCTTTACAGTCCCCATAGTCATGGTGATGTTCATGGTGGATTATTGAAAATCTAGCAATGCCTGCAGATAAGTATATATGTGCATATACAAGAAGAAAAGCCACTTCTTCTTCTGCTTCCCCCTGCCTTCTGCCTCCCACATTTCCAGACCCCAATCAGCCTCCTGCTAAGTATTAGTTAACCTCCTAAATCAATACATCTTGATCTAAACCTAATAGGAAGGAATGTTTGCTTTTGTATCTGGGTTCAAAGTACAGACTACAGTAGTTGGCTTTTAAGTTTATGTTATAGGATTAATTTTCTTGCTCAAAAATGAAATGAGGAATACATTAAGACTGCGAAAGGAAAAAACACATGATTGATGAACTGGCTTATATGACTATAGTTCCTCTAGCAACAAAAATATTTGGTACGTTCCCTTATTATTGAGATCAAGCAATGCGCCTGGATCTAAATGACACAAAAATGGTTTGAATTAGAGTCAAATAATTGCCATTCTGAGTGAACATAAACTTTTTGGAGGGGGGTGGTAGATGGGGATAAAAAATAACTAATAAACTCTGAAGCAAAAGCTCACATCTGAGACTTAAGCTTCAAAGCTCTTAAAAAGGAGGCTTCCCCCCCCGCCACCCCGCCCTTAAGAGAGAGAGTGAGATGCACGCAGCAGGAGGAGTGGTTTTCCCAAGCTGATTTTTCTTAAGGGGTGACCCAGCCTGGGTCGGAATGTTACCATGTGATCAGCCCAGACTGTGGCAGCAACACAGTCTCAGCACAGAAGTTAGGACTTTCTGCAGCATCATTAAAATAATTGGGAGAGAAAAAAAATGTTAAGCTCCACAAGCTTGAATCACAAGCCTCTTGGAAAGGTTAATAAGCTTGCTGCTCTGCACCCTCCTCCCCTTTCTTCAATGCCTTGCCACCCCACCCTTCCCTCTTGCGGTGACAGACTGGTTATCAGTTGGGAAAGGAAGATTCAGAAAAAAGCCTTTCTTCTGAAGATGAATGGCTCCCATTCCACTACTGGTGTTGCAGGATTCTTGTTTATGATGATGCCATGCAGATCTAAAAGGGGGTCTCTGCTTTTGTTCTCATGACTGGAAGCTACTGAGCTAGGAGGCTCTTGGGGTCCAAAAGGAAGTCAGTCCTGCGGGATAAAGGTGAATCTGTCAGAGGAAAGGAAAGGAACTGGTGAGTGGGGTGGAGGCAACGCACAGACTGAGGTTGGATTCTATTAATGAGAGGTGAGCAGCATAGGTCCAGCGAGGGAGACGGAACCTGCATTAACCAGAGAAGCAGAAGCAATTGTAGTGCAGCTCACAGAGAAAATGTTAAGAGCATGGAGTAAATTCAGTTGCCATGGGTGGTGTGCCAGCTAGGGGCGGGCAGCACTGGATAACTGGACTTGTGTCAGGAAAAAGAGTGAGAGTAGAAAGAGAGAGAGAGAGACAAACAGCTGCAAGGGATTGAGCTTTCTTCTTCCTAACTTCTCCTTGGCCTTGCAATACCCTGCAGTCCAAGATGAACTTTTGCAGAGTCATCTGACTCAGGCAACCATCATCCCCCTCAACGTTCTGAATCTTGAGGCTGGGGTCAAGGTATGGTTAGAAATGAGGGAACAGCTCCCTCTCCCTCTCACCATCTGTGAGCTTAAGAAAGTATAGTTTGTACCAATGCTTGTTACTAATGGAGGCTAAGAGGGAAGTGTGCCTTCCCCAACGAGATGATGAATTTTCAAATTTTGTTAAAACTGGTGGATTTGGGTGAGCATAGCCCCTAAAAGAAAAAGAGAGATGCTTAGTCCTTAAGAAAGGTATTTCAGAAACCATATCCAGGGGAGCAACAGACCCACAAATGTAATCCTCACTTCTCTGTGTTAAATGAAAGCCCTCCTTAATGTGTGGGAGTTAATGTGTGGACAACTGTTTGGATTTGGAGCTTATCCTTCATACAGGCCATGCTCCCTGACAGATACAGTTGACTCCTAATTGAACTCAACCTTCTCAGCTGAGTGTGTATCAGTGAAGCCACCCCAGGTAATCCTACCTGGAACATTTGGACCTCTCCAGCTGAAGTCTTTGCTCAGTTGTTTAGCCTTTTATGCTTTGCTCCATTCTACACCCTAATCTCAATGACTACCATACCATCAGCCCCTTTTTAGGGACAACTGTTCTCTTCCAGCCCTGCAGAATGGACAGTCTTCTGATATAAAAACAACCCCAAAGTGTTAATCCTTAAATGCTTATCGCTTACTCACAGGAATTCTTCCACATTATCAGTCAGTGACCCAGGCTCTTTCTATCTTGTGGCGCTGCCATTTTTGGGGTCTTTGACAGGAAATTAGACCGTAGAAAAGGCACCAGCATTTTAACCCTTTTGTTTGGAAGTGATACACATAATTTCTGCTTATATTCCATTGGGGAATCTTAGTCACATGGCCCAGCCTAGACACAGGGGGGACTGGGAGTTGTGCCTTCTCTCTAAGAATGGACGTCTCAGCCTAACAGCAGCTTTGCTCTAAAAGCATGACTCAGTATGTGTGACTTCCCATCAGCCATGGCTGATTGAACCAAGGGTATGAGTCTGCCTATGCACCTGCCCTAGTCATAGACTGGCCACTGGCACCAGATGTGGCTCATTGTAAAAATATATGCCTTAACTGGCACAGTGACTTTTAGTTGAGTCAAATTGATGCCAAATATGGAAAGCAGACAGGTAAGTGAAAAAATAGACAAGCAAAAAGAAATGAAGTCCCATTCATGGCAGAGCACAGGGAGAGATATCTACAAAGCCCTGCTGATGGGCACTTTACCCGTTCCAGCATTCCCAAGACCTACCTGTTGTTGAAGACATATACTCAGAAAAGAATGGAGCTAAGATTCAAACTTAGATCTTCCTGGTACTTAAAGCCTGATTTTTTTAACCTCACTATAATACTTTCCTACTTGATGTTTTAGATGGAACATTCTGGTATTTTTGTAAATTGGTTCATTGTCTTAATTCTCATACCCTTCCTATTTTAGAATTACATTGGGCTGGCCAAAAAGTTCGTTCAGGTTTTTCTGTAACAGCATATGAAAAACCCGAACGAACTTTTGGCCAACCCAATATATTCACATCCTTTGCCATGTAACTTTGTATTTTGTCTCCTAGAAGTGGAATTAATTTCTCTATCCATTGATGATGGAGCTGGCCACTGATGAACTTTAATCGGTGAAATGTGGGTAGAAATGACTGTGTGCAGTTTACAGAAAAGGTGGTTTCATTCATTTCCTTCTGCTCCTATGATCACAATGAGAAAAGCACTACCAAGGTAGCAACAGCCTCATATAACTGAGTCCCCCAAAAGTGACACATGGAATAGATTTGAACCCAACCTAAAGCCCAAGCCAAGCCTAGTCAACCCCCAGTCTAAAGCAAACAGTCCCAGCTGACTTATAGACCCATGAGTGAGAAATATAAATGCTGTTGTAAGCACAGGAGATTTGGAGTATTCTGTTATGCAGCTCTATGGTGGCAAGAAGTGACTAACACAATGCCAAAAAGCAAATACATTGCTAGTTAGCACAATTGTATATATCTGCACCTTTTTAGCACCTACTATGAACATTTAATACAGCATGTTATTATTTCTGATCCCAAATGTAGTAAATAATGCCTGCTTTAGCCCAAACGGTAATCTACATCCTCTATGGCTAGCAAAATTGATGTTCTTATCACATATAAAAAAAGTTACTGTTTAACACTAAAAAAATTTTTTTTTTCTCAGCCCAACCACCACATTTATTAAAGCTTAAAGATTTAAGACTTGTCTAAGGACTTTTCATATGGATCATGCACTCATGGGCTATACACTGCAAAAGAGGGGCCACCATTTCTCTTGACTCACCAATTAGGTGTGGTTTCGCAGTCCTGGCTAAGACCAAAGATCTCTTTGCTCAATGCTCTGTCTAGTTCTTAGGTAAACAAGAGAAGCAAATCAACAGTTTAAAAAGGATGACACCATCATTTCCTCATTTAAACGCCTTTCTCTGAGCATCAGTCACACAACTTCTGTTTGGGACACACAAGGAGCATGGAAGGAGAAAGAATGCTGAAGGGAGCAGAGGAGTAGGGAGGTATTGAATGTGTTTACATGGAAGGGACTTGCGATTTCAGAAACAAATTATAAATATGTTTCCACGGTTTATGACTTAAACTAGAAGATAGTCTTCGAGTCCCTTACTTCTGTGTCAGGGTAAAAATATGACTACGGAGATGAAGCATGATTGGGCTAGAAGTGCCCTGAGTTGTAGTTTGATCCACTATGTACTCCAAATGAAATGCTCAGGTCTATATTCAATTTAATCAGTTACTAGAGAACTACATTTGTTATGTTAATTGCTTGAATGAACATTTTGCTGAGACCAGAAATGGCAAATTCATAATGTCTGTGCTGACACTCTCCTTCCCGACTCATCACAAAGGTACCACTGTGGCAGACATTACTAATCCTGCTAAGCCTGGAAGTGGCCTCAGGCTCTTTCTTAGTACAACACTGTCAACAGTCACTACCAATCAATGAAGTTGTCACCTGAGATGATAACTAGTTACCTCGCTTGACCTAGATATTTTTTGCATTTCTGATATTGTCGTTTGTTCTATGTACATTTGTCAATTTCCGTCTGTCAAACCACTTCTAAAATAGAATCAGTGCAATTGTAAAAGGACAGATTGGAAAACAGATAATACTTTGAATAGTTATTTCCTTTTATTCTTTTTTTCTTTTTCTTTGACCTGAAATTATCTAAAGATGGTAATACAACATGATAAACAAAGGTTCAGGGAGAATCAAAATTATTGACTAAAGAGAACTAAGAAAATAAATAGGGTACAGATCTCCTTGGTCTGTTAGAAAAATTCCTTAAGAAGCAGGTACAGTCACTGCAGCATCACAGAAAGCAGTGGAAAGGCCTTAACAGTGGCAGAAATGCTCTCCCTGATTTAGCTACACCCTGGGGGAATCTCGTCCAAAAACAAGTGGCTGCTCCTTGGGCAGAAAAGCAAATTTTGTGTTGTGACTCTGTGAGCTTACTCATAGTAAACACAGTATAGTTTCAGACCAATTGGGGAAAATGTGTTAAAGAGAAAATACATATTAGCATAAGTGACTCATCAGTGTTTTCAGACTGAGTGAAACACACAAATCTGAATTTATCAGCTCAGGGCTCCCTATGCTTTCCTTCCCTTCTCCTTCTGCCAGGCACCCCCTCCAATGTTCCCTTTTCTTCTATTCTGAATGTATCAGTGTCCTGGAAATCCTGGCAGCCCTCCTAGGCCAGCTGCTGCCTCTGACCTGGACATTCCCAGCCTTCTACAAGGTCACAGGACATGCTGTATTCTGGGATTCTTCTAATGGAAGCTGGAAAGGGCTTGAAACTGCATATCTCCACTGTCCCCATGACCCTCTGAGTCCCTGGCTGGTGGGTCCAGTTTTAAACGTAGGCTTTGACTTCCAGCCCTGTGATCGAGCCTCTATGGATCTGAATTAAATATAACCCCGAATTTATAAATTCAGTACTCCACTACCTCCTTACCTGACAAAATAGTTCATGGAATAAATATCAACACTCCTATTTTCTAAAGGAGAAAAATATAGACAGGGATAACTGATAGGAGTGCTTGAGTTTAGATAGAATGAATTTAATGCATTATTCTTATATTCCAGAAACAGAAATTGTTGCCTCCAAGGAAGAATGTTCACATATTTTTTGCACCTTCTTAATGCTCCCTTTTCAGCTTTCCTATGTTCTCTGCTACTTAGTCCTAAGGGTACTATTTTAGGATGAGGTTGACAGGCCTTTGTCAGTTACATCTCTTAGCCGTCTGAGGAAAAGCTTCATTCTTTACTCACTCACAGATTCACTGGGCACCCCCAGAAATGTGGCTGTGGACCCACAACGAGTGTCTAGTCATTCTTTTCTGGCTACACCAATAATTCGAGCCTAACTGCAATTCTGATCGTCCCAGGGCAGACACATCAACAGAGGGAGATGGTATGCTTGCCAGGTGAGAAACAGTCAGGGAACTCACGCTGCCAGCCTCATCTCCTTCCCTTTTTTCTTTCTGGGGTGAAAAGTAGGTAAATGGTTGGAGATCAGGCCCAGGTCCATAAGAAGAAACCAGGTAAAGAAGACATACATACATACATACATACATAAAATGTAAGAGAAAATGGGGGCGATTTGGAGTCATCAACAAGGAGGAACTCTCAACTTCTGGCACAGACTCAAACCTGGAAACCCAGTGAGGTTTAGCCATCACTAATGATCACATAATAATATGTTCCCAGGGGAGGGGGTGAGAAAGGCTATTAAAATATCACAGATCTGGTTTTCTACTGGGAGGGGAGCTTTCTGAAACGTGGTCCCTGTCAGGTTTCCCTTGCGAGTCAAAAGGAAAAAAAAAAACAAATGACTAGAGTTTGGCTCCTGCAAGGTAAAGTATTGGGAAAACTAGCTGGGAAGGCTTCTCTACTCAGCCCAGGGTTGGACATGCCTGCGTTCTCCTTGTATATTTTAAACGTGGTGATGGGCCAGCTTGTTAAGTGTGCTGGCTGGCTGGCTGGCTGTCTGGGTGACTGGTAGGCAGCTGTAAGTGAGAGGATACTGAACAATTTGTGGGGTATGAGGTGGCCAAAGTAGCCAGAACCAGGCTTTTGTGATGTCTTCAATCAAAATAGTTATTTCAAAAGATGTTGGCAACTCTGCATTTCCTTCTAGGGAGATATGGCTCTCCACTGGGGTACATGTGGGTCTTTGGGCATCTTGACTGATCACTATGGCTAAAGAAAAGCCCTAATTTGACCATATTTTATGGGTTACACATGGTAGGGCTCAGTAAAAGTTTTCTTTTTAATCAATTTTCTTAAAGTATTCATATAGTTTAATACAATTAAATTACCCATTTTAAGTGTACAAAGAGTTTTTGACAAATGTATATATCCATCTAACTAACCACTACTGAAGTCAAGACAGAACATTTCCATCACCCTAAAATGTTCCCTCAGGCCCCTTTTCAGTCAGTACTGTCTACCAACCCCAGAAAACCACTGATCTGTTTTCTGTCACTATAAATTAGTTTTGCCTCTTCTAGAATATCATGAAAATAGAATCATACAGTATGTTTTCTTTCGTATTTGGCTTCTTTTGCCTAAGACAATGTTTTTGAGTTTCATTGATGTAATGGGTATCCAGATATCATTTATTTTTATTGATGGGTAGTATTTCAGTGTATGAATATGCCACAGCGTATTTATCCATTTACCTGCTGTTGGACATTTGGGTTTTTTTAAACAGAAATAGGATACAGTCTTACAAAGAGAAAAGAGAGTAGAGAAGACAGATGAAGGAGGTTAAGACAGTTATAGAAAAATAGGCAAAAGACTTAAACTGGCACTTCACAAAGGCAATATCCAAATATCCAACATCTGCAAATTAAAACTAAAATGAATTACCATCATATGCTCACCAGAACGGCTGAAATGAAAAATGCTGACAGTACCTAGTACTGGCAAGGATGTACAGCAAACAAAACTCTCATGCTGTGCTTACAGTGGTGTAAATTGATACAGCCATTTATGAACACTGTTTGGCAGTATGCACTGAAGTTTAACACATGCAAACCTGCGATCTGGCAATTCCATTCTGAGGTTTATGCACAGTAGAAACACATACATGTTGCACCAAGGGACATACACTTGAATTCCCATATCAGCACTATTTATAATAACCCCAAACAGAAAGTTATCTAAGTATCCATCAACAGTAGAATGGGTAAATAAATTGAAGTAAATTTACATCATAGACTACCACCCAGCAATGATAGTGGACATTATATATATATATGTATATATGGATATTTCATAAACATTATGTTGAGCAAAAGATGCCAGATGCAAAAGAGTACAAACCATAGGATACATTTTTATACATTCCTAAAACTCATCTATAGTGTTAGAAGTTACGATAGTGGGTGCCTTTGTGGAGGTAGTGACAGGAGCTTCCATGGGGCTGGTAGTGTTCTGTTTACTGATCTGGTTACTCAGGTGTGTTCAGTTTGTGAAAATTTATCAATGTCTGCACTTAATAATGTGTCCTTTTTCTGTAATCATTCAATAAAAACTATCAAAAATTAGGAAAGCTTTTATATTCTTAATCCTTCATCCTCATTTACACACACACACATATTCACACAAATTCGCACACATTACAGGAACTGAGAACTTGTTGGCAAGGCATGTTGCCAACTGTGGTTCATAAAATGGGGTCGTGGGGCAGGAGCAGGTGCCTAGCAGTCCAAGTCATTGTCAAGAAGGCCAAAGTAATTGTGACACTAGATTGAGGTGTGCTAGATATCGCCTCAAGACCCACTTGTAAGTGGAAATGCCTATGATAACTAAATAATCATGTATCATAAAAATTGGTGTGACTCCTTGGAAATGTTCAGGAGGGTTCTTGTCCTCATTTTAGTAGCATGAGAAAGGAGACATAGAAAACTGAACTCGTCAGCACATGATCTCCATTAATCCCTCACACCAGTTGGTTTTTCATCCTGGTTTTCCAAAAAGTTAATTAAGGGGAGGTCAGGAGAACTAATGGAGAGATTGTAGTCCTGGTTCCAATCCAAATGGAGCAATATGAAGGGTGACATAAAGATCTTATTTTAAAAAATATCTCCCCTGGTATTGTCTGAAATAGCACTCTTGTAGATTCATTCATTTTGGTTAAGACTTTTTATCTGTTTTAAAAAATGGCTCATTTATGAAAAGAATTACCAGTCATAACTAGCCAACACTCCCACTCCTTATTCCAATGGTGCCAAATTTTACCTAGTCTCCAGGCAAGATAGTGGCTGTTACTACAACAATGGTTGTTTCTAGAGGCACTCAACTCTCCTAGCTCTGCTGGTCTAGGTGGAGATAAAACAGACAAACACACAACCTTTCCCTGTCTTCTTTTTCTCAATATATGCAAGACCCTTTGAAATCTTTCAAAAGGAATCGTAAAATTAGTTGAAGAAATTACCCCCCCAAAATAATAAGTACACAAAATACTCATCTCTGATTTTTAAATACCTAAATGATGCCTGGGTTTCTCTCTTTGTTTTGCTACTATTCCAGTAAACAACTATAGCTCAGTGAAAAGAATTTTTGAGTTGGTGTCAAAAGACTTGGATCTGAAGCCCCAGTCTTAGGTCAGTGTTGTGTAAGCTTACATGAGACCCTCAGTCCTCACCAGCCTCAGTTCCTTCACCTGTCAATGATGAATCATGTGAGACTTAACTGAGATAAGCTGTGTGCTGGTGTCTTCTGAACTGTAAGATGCACTCTATCAGAGCTCTCATACTGGACCAGCAGCATCATGATTTCTTGGAATTTGTTAGAAATGCAATTTCTTGGCCCCATCCCAGACCTACTGAATTGGAAACTCAGGTGGTGGGGACCAAGAATCTGTGTTTGAACAAGCCCTCCAGGTGATTCTGATACTCTGTCAAGTTTAAGAGCCACTGTATTACTCAGACACGTGGCTGCTTTTAATTAGAAAACAGCTCTTGTCTCCCCAGGTCTTGTCTCAGACTCTAACTAGGATACTCTGCCTTCTCGGAAAGTATGAGGAGGAAACTTCTGCCTTTCTCCCCTGGCTCCTCCCTAATCCCTCCATCGCAGGTGGGGGATGACTGAGTTGATAGTGAGTTGGGACAGAGGAAGCTCTCCATGTGGACTGGGCTCCTGACTCTCTCTGGCAGGTCCCTGCTCACAGCTGCCCGTTGAATTTGTTTTGCTTCCTTAGAGCAAGCACATGTGGTGCAGGTCAGGTGGGGCTGGCCTTTTAGAGAAAGGCCTAGAAATTTGGGGGCTCCTCCCTGGGATGTGAGCCAGGCAGGCAGTGACTACCACTGCAACTGCCCAGCTCCACAAACCCAGGCCTTCCTGCAGGCACATTCTAGAGGAAGGCATGAAGGAGCATGTGGGCAGTTCCCCTTTGCCTTCAAGCCCAAGCCACATCTTCCTCAGACACAAAATACCAGAAATCCTCCATCTGGAAGTCAAAACTCTGATACTGGATTGAATTCTTATCTTGTCACTTGGATTTGTTCTCCATTGATTTAAACCACAAGCGAAAGAGGCATGATGAATTGGCACCTCAAACACCAAACTTCATCTGCTACAGTAGACCCGCCCGGGGACTAACTTTGACATTGGCTCTGACGGTGAGCACCAACTTCCCTGTGAATCCATGCAGGGCTCTGTCCAGTCTTAGGTGTTCCCACTTTGTTCCATTTTCTAGTCTGCTGGACAAAAAAAAAAAAAAAAAATCTTTTGAGTTGTCTTGCATTTTGGAAAAAATGAACACACAAGTCCACTGAATGTTCTTCAAGGCTACTCAAGCCCCTTTACAGCTCCAGTTCTCAACTCTGCCCACATTTTAAAAATTCTCATTTCTGTTCCTGTTCCCTACTCTTGCAAGTTTCTGCCATCAAAAGATCTTCCCTATAGGTGTACAATGAACCCCCCAAAGCTTAATGGCTTAAAACAACAGTAGTATTTTTTGATTACAAAATTTTAATTTGGACAGGGCATGATGGGGACAGGCCATCTCTTTTCCATGCGGCTTCAGGTGAGTGACTTGACCGGGGCTGGAAGATGTACTCTCAAGATGATTCCCTCACATGGTTGGCAAGTCAGTGCCGGCTGTTAACTGGAAGCTCAGCAGGGGATGTGGGCCACAGACTTTTATTTCTCTCCACACAAGCCTTTCCTTGAACTGCTTCGATTTCATCACAGCATGGTGGTTAGATTCCAAGAGTGAGCATTTTAAGACAACAGGAATTTTTCAGAACATGACATTTTTCAGACCTGTCTTTGGAAATCATGTAGCATCACTTCCATCATATTCTATTGGTTAAGGCACTTACAAAAGCTACCCAGACACAAGGGGTGGGTACATATACTCTACCTCTTGATGGAGGGTGGCAAGGTCTTAGAAATGCCTTTGGGGGGGGGGGTCACTGTCGGTGTCATCTTTAGAAAATACAATCTGTCACTGAATTCTCTCAGAGCACCTGTAATGTAATTTCACTAAAATGGAATTATTCCTGTAAAGGTAATATGATCAGCTATTATCAGTCATTAATGTCCTTCTGAGAATGTTTATTAGGCATCCAGCTAAGAGGTGAAAAGATATATACTGATTAGAGGTAATGACAATAGCTTCTAGTTGTGAGTACTTACCATGTGCCAAGCACTGTACCACACATTTTACATGCATTGTCTTATACTATGCTTGTAACAGACCTATGAGGTAGTTATTATTCCCATTTGACAATTGAGAATCCCAAGTTTATAGAAGTTTGGGGAACTTGTCTTAGGCCATACAGTTTGGAAGTAGTAGAGCTGGGATTCCAACACAAGTAGCCTGGTTTCAACTCTTTGGTCTGACTTTGAGCCCTCTCTCTACCTACAAAGTAAAACGTAAGAAATCTTTTTGACCATACAATGATCAAAACAGGGGAATTGGCATTGGTGCAATATTAACTCAACTACAGATGTTTTTGGATTTCACTCATTTTTCCAGTAATGTCCATTTTATGTTCCAGGATCTAATCTAGGATCTCACATTGCATTCAGTTATTACATCCCCTTGCTTTCCCCCCATCTGTGATGGTTCTTCAGTCTTCTCTTGTCTTTCATGACATCTTCAACTTTGAACAGTACTGCCCAGTTATTTTGTATAATATCTCTCCATTTGGGTTTGTCTGATTTTTTTCTCATGATTAGATTGGCATTACAAATTTTTGTTAAGAATATTGAAAAAGTGATGTTGGGCCCTCCTCAGTGCATCATGTCTGAGTAAGTTATGATGATGTCTTATTACTACTGTTAACTTTGAGCACTTAACCGGGTATCATTTTTAAAAGAAGAGGTTGGACGAAAAAAACACATGGAATTGACAGGGTGGTAGGCAATTCTATGGAGAAATGCTGTTATGAATAAGACGATGTATAATTATAATGAAACCATGTGCCAGGCATAAAATTTATCATTTTTTTTTAACGTCTTTTTTGGAGTATAATTGCTTTACAATGGTGTGTCAGTTTCTGCTTTATAACAAAGTAAATCAGCTATACATATACATATATCCCCATATCTCCTTCCTCTTGTGTCTCCCTCCCACCCTCCCTATCCCACCCCTCTAGGTGGTCACAAAGCACCGAGCTGATCTCCCTGTGCTATGTGGCTGCTTCCCACTAGCTATCTATTTTACATTTGGTAGTATATATAAGTCCATGCCACTCTCTCACTTCGTCCCAGCTTACCCTTCCCCCTCCCTGTGTCCTCAAGTCCATTCTCTACGTCTGCATCTTTATTCCTGTCCTGCCCCTAGGTTCTTCAGAACCCTTTTTTTTTTTTTTAGATTCCATATATATGTGTTAGCATACGATATTTGTTTTTCTCTTTCTGACTTACTTCACTCTGTATGACAGTCTCTAGGTCCACCCACCTCACTACAAATAACTCAATTTCGTTTCTTTTTATGGCTGAGTAATATTCCATTGTATATATGTGCCACATCTTCTTTATCACTTTTAAAATGTACTAATTGGATATTCAGAAGAACCATCTGGGATGTGGGTGATTTCTCAGGGCACTGGTCTCATGGCCTTGTAGGGAATCTGGTGACACAGTCAATGTGTGGGTGTCAACACCCCATTCCTCTGGGGCTTAGGGAAGTCAGAGTGGAAAGAAGGTACGTTGAGAGGGATCTGGGTCTTGTAAGAGTAGATCATTGTTTCTGGCCACTTGCTGAACCCTAGAGACTGAAATTTCAGTCTTTAGTGCACGGAGCTTCTTTTCCATTTTCCATTGAGAGACAGCCTGGCTGGACGGGAAGGAGGCCAGGGTTTGTGGCCTGGAGGCTTGGCTCTGCCTGCTAGCATCCTCACTTACTACCATGAAAGGGATCTCTCCAGTTTCATCTCCATTTACAAAATGGTGATGTTTGCCCATGAATAGAAGGCTGTGAGCACACTGCTGCAAGGACAATGCTGAGCACTTCCGATTCTGCTAATACTCAGTATGTGAAAGCAGGCTTTTATGGTATGAAAAAGAAAAGCACAGAATTTTCAATTTGGACAGTCCTATTTCCCAGTCTCAGCTCTGCCAAACTCACAACATCAATTTCTGGAAAACGTTGAGAAACATCCCTGGTAGGTAGGGTATGGTAACAATAATGTATAGACAGTTCTTGGCATATAATGGATGTCCCACAGCAGTAACCTCTATTTTTTTATTATTGTTGATTACATCTTTAGCTAGTTAGTTCAAATCTTGGTCTCTTTCCAGGCCAAACCTTCCTTTTAGGGTGCCCTCATGATCATGAATCCAACTGCGTGGGTTCTTGGCTCTTGAACTGGGTTCCTGAGTAGAACTGAAAGATTCAAGGGAAATCAGTGGATTTCCATGGTACCAGGATAGAGCAGCAATGAGTTTTTTGTTTGTTTGTTTGTTTTTGTTTTTTTCAAATGGCAGAACCCTTGGCATCAGGGCAAGGAAGGGAACTTGATTATGACTCAGCAGTGATTGTCTCTAAACTCTCAAAATGTTTGCAAACTTCTGTACTCTCTATGGATACACAGGCTTTGGTAGGTTTCTAAAGGAAGTATTGATGCAGAACATAGGCAGTTTGAAAATGGCTACTTGCCGAGGTGATTAAGGTTTTATGATAACAGTTGGACTGGAATGGATTTTCCTTCTTGTCATATACTTGTTGGTGGCATTTTAAAGTAGAAGAGAAATCCTGACTTAACGTAAAACAAAGCTGTTAGGAGAACATCTTCAGCAGACCGGAGTCTGGGTTGAGACTTACTCCTGTGAGAGTGAGGGGGTACAAGTTGTGCAAAGTGATGTGTCTTCTACAAAAATGTATATGAAAATGAACCATGGTGTTCATATTTTTTGATTGTAGAGTAAGTGTAAGTCACTAGGAAGGAGGAGACTTGGGTCCCAGGCCCCCTTCTGCCATTTAGTGGTTATATGACACTAGGAAGATAACAGTACCTGTCTTGGACTTGCTTGTCTCATCTAGAAAGTGGTGAGAACAATTCCTATGTACTTCAATGCTATGGATATATCATGTATAACCTCCAGGTGACTGTGGCCAACAGATGCACATAGTGGGTGCTTACAGAGCACTTAATGGACTCAGTAGAATTCAGACCAGTCCATGCTTTGTCTGGTTGCCCTTGAGCACATCTCGGGACCTTCCCTGTAAACTAAAGTGTCTTTATTGAGCATTAGTGGCTGCAAGGGTTGCTCTGCTTCCAGACATCTCTGTATCTTGATCTCCGTGTCTGTGCCCACATATGTACTTGTATGAGCATTCCACGATGGCTGCCAAGTCCACATTCTGCAGTACCAATCACCTGTCTGAAAGACACACCCTTTTGATTAGATTGAAAGCCTAATGTCCTTTGTTTTGTTCCTCCGGAAGCCAAGTGCTTCCCAGGAAAATGTAAATAATGGAATATAAAGTTTTCCACTGCAGCTGCATTTAACACAACAAGCAAAAGTATTTTATTTAATCAATGAGAATCTGTATTTTCCCTCTCTCCTTAAAACAATTACAACTACTAAACATCTCAAGAGAGTTTTCCCGCTAAGCTAGAGCTCAAATCTTTAAAACAAATAAGAGTCAAAGTAAGTTTCACAAATAGCATTCTTAGAGCAATGTTACTTCATTCATGACAAGTCATAGGAAAGCAGATGTTATAATACTGAATACTTTTTTTCCTGCATCTTCATAGGAGGTAGAATTTTATCTGTCTTTCATACTCATGGAGGTTTGTAACTTCAAGAAAAAGAATCCTACTCTAATTAAAATTAGCTACACCAAAATCATCAGCAGGCATTTCAAAAGATACTTTGCTGCTTTTAGAAATCTGTTTCAGTGTATTCATTTCCTAGGGCTGCCTAAAGAGGTACTACAAACTGGGTGGCTTAAAACAATAGAAGTTTATTCTCTCATAGTTCTGGAGCTAGGAGTCCAAAATCAAGTTGTTGGCAGGGCCATGCTCCCTCTGAAACCCATAAGGGAGAATCTTTTGTTTCTTCCCAGCTTCTGATAGTTTCCAGCAATCCTTGGCATTCCTTGGCTTGCAGCTTTAATCTCTGCCTCTCTCATCACATGACCTTCTCCCTGAGTGTGTCTCTTCTCTTCTTTGAAGGACGCAAGCCATATTGGATTAAGGGCCAAGGTTACTCAAGTATGACCTCTTCTTAACTACAACTGCAAAGACCCTATTTTCAAAAAGCTCACATCTGAACTAGGATTTCAACATACCTTTTACAGACACACAATTCAAACCATAACATTCAGATACCTGAAAACACCTATTTAATAGGGAAATTAAAGCTGAATGTATTTGCAAGGAGTTAGAGAAACAAAAAAGTAAGTGGTGGATATAAGGGAGCCAACATATTTCATATGATGATCATAAATCATAAAGTATAAAGTTTATACTTTAAAGGGACAGTAAAAATCTATTGGCCTAACTTTTTATCCAGTGCATCATGCACTTTTCCACAGCATATTTGTTGTGTGGTCATTTAAATTCTGCTTGAAAATTCCAGTGGTGGTTGTTGTTGGGAGGTGGTCACTTCATGAATGTTACCATTCCATTGTTGAACTTTCCAGGCTGTAGAACATTGTTTTCTTAACTGAGCAAAAATCTGCCTCTAGGTTATCCAGTAACTGTCAGGAATCTTGCTCTCTAGACTGACCCAGGACCTGGAGGTGTCACCCCACCCCCTTGTGACAATCTTCCTAATACTTGATGAGAATTAGGAGTGCTACATTATATGCTTTTAGTTTCTTATCATCTGGTCCACACGACTCAGCTGCTGTGGAACTTAGTGTCCAAAACCATTCTAGGCCATCTCCTGTGAGTGTCACCCTAAGCCTAGATTAGCCAACTTGCTCAGAATACGTGCAGAAATAGGTTCAGCGTAGGTAATGAACCTCTTCTCTCCAATGTCCCCATTTTCCTCATCACAGTCACATGGCATCCTCATTTTCATTGACATCTGCAGTATTGGACCATGTGGCCACCTCTTCTTGGACTGTTTTCTCCTTTGACTTGCACTATAATCAATTATTCTGTTTCTTCTCTTTATCTCTTGGACTGCCTTTAAATTACTTCCTTTCTTCCTTCATTAGTTTCTCTTTCCCCTCCAATTAGAAATCAAGTGCATGATCAGATCTACCTACACAATCCCAGCTAGCCCCACTGTGCTGCAGTGCATTATTTGTTTATAATATCTCATTCTCTGCCATGTCCTTGCCATGCTTCCCCACACCACTGACTACAGGCCTGGCCATATGACTTGCTTTGGCCAATGGAATGTGAGTAGATATTATACATGTCACATCTGAGCATAGGTTTTAAATGTGCTTATGTGGTTGGCTCTGCGCTCCACTTACTCTGAGCTTTCACCTTGAGAACAGTGTGTACCAAATCCACATGTAGCCTGGAACAGAGCAACAGAACCACAGAGCTGCAGCTGACTTACAGGTGACATGTTAGGTGAGCAACAAGAGGCTTCTGTTGTTACAAGTCACTGAGACTTGGGGGATGTTTGTTATGCAGCATAATCTAGTGAAATATGACAAACACGGTCAATCTCAAATCTACCATGGCTTCTTCCCAATACCACACAACCCATATTTCAGAATGTTTTGTTGGCATCTCAAAACTAGTTTGTTTAAAAACTAACTTATCAGTGTTTTTCTTTCTTTTTCTTTTCTCTCATAGAATTTCCTCCTTCTGACTTCCCCATTTCTATAAATATGACATAGATTCTTATGGTAACTTGGACTTCAAACTGTGGAATCAGCTTCCAACCTCCCTCTTTCTCACTAATTCCATATTTAGTTAACTGCTAAGCCTGTTGAATTTTTTCCTTTATTTCAATAAAGGTTTATAAAAACCTACTATAGATCTAGCATGGCCCTTCTTTTTGTGAGATTTACAATGGGATAAGACACAGCCCCTGCCCTCAAGAAGTCTTCAGTCTGATCTGGGAGTAGGATCATAAAGATGACTTCAGCACTATACAATTCATGCTGTGATAAAATTATCTTGTTGGTAGAGAGGAGAGGCACATGGCCCAACCTGGGCATTCTCAGAAGAATGCCTGGGGGAAATGATACCTGAGCTGGAATTTCAGGAATGAGTAAGCAGTATCAGGGAAAGGGGGATGGGACACAGCTAGCAGACAAACTCTTCTGAGGAGAACCAGGAAGACGTGATTGAGTGTGGTGTATCTGGGGAGCCTACGTGTGGTTCAATATTATATGGGCTTAAATTGTGAAGTTAGGGGTGGTAGGAGATGAAATGGGAAAATTAAGCAGGGTCTAGACCATGGGAAAGTGTGTACACCATGGATGTATGCAGCTTAGCATTTAGCCTACAGAATTTGGGAAAAGAGGCATGGGTAGATGCCTCCTAGTAGAGAGGGTGGATTATTTTTTAACTAAAATAGAAAACATTAGATAGCACCTATTACATGCCAGATGCCATTCTAAGTGCTATACAAACATTAGCTCATTTAATTCTCCTAACAGCCTTAGTAGATAGGCTACTATGATTTACTATTTTACATATGAAGCAAGAGAGACAGAAAGAAATGAAGAAACTTTTTCCTGGCCATATAGCTAAGAAGTGTGAGAGCCCAGACAGTTTGATATCAAAGTCCAAATGTTGAACCACTATACTATTTGTTATGGCTAGATGTGGAGAGACCAAATAGAAGCCTATTGCAAATGTTAGATGAGCTAGGTAGGGATAGTGGAATTGCCACAAGGATTAGATTTAGGAAATATTTATGTGGATAGATAAAGAGAACTTGAGGTTGATTGGATAAAAGAAGGCTCAGCAGAGGAAGGAGTTGGCTTAACTTGGAAATTTCTAACTGCTGGCACTGTAGGTGGTGTCATAAGTGAGATGTGGACAATATGGGGAGAAGTAGGTTTGTGAGAAAGACAAATTCAGTTTGGGCTATGTTGAGTAGAGGAAGCCAGATGACAGTAGGTTGAGAATTGACCTAGAGGCAAGAAGGTGGATATGGCAAGCTCCCATTATCACCACGGTAGTTCAGGTACTTGTACCTGAAATGCATGGCAGTGTCTCCTAAAGGACTTGCTTAATCACTGCCCCTCCCTACTCCAACAAATTCTGCATTCCTCCTCAGAGTAATCTTTTGAATGTGCATTTTGACTATATCTTTCTCCACTTCACACCTTTTCCAAGGCTCCCTACTACTCACCCAATGCCTTCACCTTCCCAGTCTAGCTTCAAAGTCCCCCCAAGTCAATCTCCACTTACATTTGTAATGTTTTTCTCCTTCCATTGCTCCATGCAAAGCCCACCTTCTAACTTCTTGTTCCCAGTTGTTCCTTGTCTTTCCATGGTTTTGTGTCTTTGTGCATGGCACCTCCTTCTCTCAATGTCTGACTAATAAAACCCTGCCTTATTTCAAGACGTATACAACATTGTCTTCCTTCATTACTCTTTCCTAATTGCTCCAACCAGAAATGGTCTTTCCTGTCTCTCAATCCCAACCTTTGGATATAGTTGACACCTGACCTTGCATAGACTCATGCACAGTGGCTATTTTACCTGAGGGATTCATTTCTTATTACCAGGCTGAAGTATTTTGTGCATATGTTATATTCTCTCTATCTATAAATATGTATTAAATGAGTACATCCATTAAGATAAAGGTAAAAGGGACTTCCCTGGTGGCGCAGTGGTTGGGAATCTGCCTGCCGGTGCGGGGGACACAGGTTCGGGCCCTGGTCTGGGAAGATACCACATGCCGCGGAGCAACTAGGCCCGTGAGCCACAACTGCTGAGCCTGCGCGTCTGGAGCCTGTGCTCCGCAACAAGAGAGGCCATGATAATGAGAGGCCCGCGCACCGCGATGAAGAGTGGCCCCCACTTGCCGCAACTAGAGAAAGCCTTTGCACAGAAATGAAGACCCGACACAGCCATAAATAAATAAATAAATAAATAAATTACATCATTGACACAATTAAAAAAAAAAAAAGGTAAAGGTAAAAATAATCATGGTTTTGGGTACACCAAACTTAAAAACAGCTTACCTTGGGGCTTTACAGACCAATGTCCATCTTTTCCAAACTCAATCTTATTGACAGATGCATCAATTAACATTGCTTATACCTTTATTATCTCAAACATGATATGGGAGGGAAGGAGGAGAGGAGGGAAACATATTTTGAGCATATTCTCCAAAAGTTCCACAAAATTAAAAGTAAGATATTAACATGGTGGTTGTTCAGCTAATGGAGAAAAGATGTTAGAAAAGGCAATGTGATAACAGATGTAAGAAGGAATAAGAAAGACATTATCTTCCGCCCAAGTTTTTCAGCTCAGATGCTTGTAGCTGCATCAGTTCCAAGTTCCTTCCTTTCTACAAAATCATAGAACATATTTTGGTAACATCGGTCACTGGAAGCTAAAATGCACATTGCTTGAAATGTTGCAAGCATGTTTTTTTGAATGATTATTCCAATTTTCAAATGTGCGTGCATAGTGTCCCAGAACTAGATCAGAGATTTATCTCTGGGCTGTGAGTTCCCTGTAGGATCTGGAAAAGGAAGACTTAAAGGAGGTGTTTTATGGATTTTCACCCTATGAATAACACTCATCCCTAAAATCCCAGGCATGTTTCTTGGGATCAGAATCTTCTGTGAAAAGAAAATAGTACCCCTAATGAGATAATTACCAATCAGTTATACATTTTAAAGAACTTAGGCAGGAGAAGGGTGAATGAAATCTATTTAAAAAAAAATAATGCATTATTTATTTTTATCCTGGGGAAATTGTGTGTGTGTGTGTGTGTGTGTGTGTGTGTGTGTGTGAGATTCAGATCCAGTTTCCTACACAGCATACATGCCTTGTCTATAGCAGTGCTAAAGAAATTCCCTTCTGTACATCTGTATTTAAATGAGGCACAAGCTAAAATTGGATATCATTATCCTAAGCCTCAGCTCGCACTTAATGAAAGAGCCAGTATGAATTATTTACCAAATGTCATACTTCAGGTTTTAAATTCAATATATTGTGATACATATGCTACATAATTTAAGAGGTGGACAAATTACAGTGTGGCACCTGCCCATGCTTCTCCGTTCGGTCATTTCTGCTGCCTGGGTTAAAGTCTCCCACCCATCAATAATTTAGCAGAAACCCTCCAATTCTCTCCTTAAAAATAAGCCAGGATTGAAAAACCTACAAGGGGAAGCAATCCATTTAACTTGGGACAAATCTCATATGTTGAATGATTTAACAGTCCAATTCTAAGCTTCAATAAGTCATTGAAATGCTGTGAGCAGAAGAATCAAATGTGAGAACAGAAAGTTTCCCCGACGAGCTTTACTCTCTGTCTCTTTTTTGCTGTCTTTGGGTCACTGCTCTTTGATGTGTTAGATTTTTTTCGATTGCACTTAACCCCCAGTTTGTTCCTCTCCTGTGGGCCAGAGTCCATTCTGCCTGTCTTTCCTGCTACTTTGCTTTTTCTCTTTCCTCTATTTTCTTTCCCATTAGTAATTATTTATTAGTCTCTGAGGTGCAGCCCAGGATTTTTCATGGTATTTCTCCCACTTCCTCCCGCCCATTTGGTCACTGCTGAATGTTCAGAGGGGAAAGTAGGCTTTGACATGTCTGTTACATGATCTGGAGCAGTACACTGGAAAGCTATACAATTACCGGTTCCCTGGCATGGTTTCTTCCCTGCTCTTTGGCCAGGAGGAACTGCCTGGTTAAGGAGGAAGTATGGTTCGATGCTTAGAAGGCAGAGTGGTGGAGGAGTCTGCACCCTGGCCCTGGCTGCTGGCTCCCCAACCAACTCCAGGTCTGAAAGCAATGTACCCCTTAGGACATGTCTTTTTGTTGTCTTTTCCCTCTCTCTGAAGTCAAGGTAAGAAACCTATTGGAAACTGACACTCTTTCAATGGGCATAAATAACTGTAAGACAGGGATCAATTCATTGAGTCTACAAGGAATTAAAACTGGTATTCTTATGGTGCTTTTATATCCTGAGTTGAGAGTATCATTTTATTATTCCTTGGAGAAGTTTAATTTCTTGAGTGCTTCTAGAATTTTAATTGGCACACAAATTACCCGAGGATCTTGTTAATATACTGATTTTGATTCAGGAGTTTGGGGCTGGGGCCTGAGATCCTGCATTGCTAACAAGTTCCCAGGTGATGCTGATGCTGCTGGTCTTAGATCACACTTAGAGTAGCCTGGTTCCAGAACTCTCCAGCCGCCCCCAGCTGTTTCCTTCCCCACTACATCCAGACTGTCTTCTCTGGCCAGGGCTCCTCTTCTCTCCACTCTCCATCAGAACTTAACAATCCTATGTCCCGTTGGCTCAGATCCCCTGTTCTACATCATTGTGATGGGTAGCCTTTTCATGGCTCCAAACCTTCTTTTTCACCCTTGCTCATCCCTCTTTGAAGTTCAAGCCACATGACTGTATCACCACCTCCTTGCCCTTGTCATTGTCATTTGCAAATCTGATACATCCCATCATTTGGTGAAGATTGGCACTTGAAGCATAATCATGATTTCCAATCTGCCTCTTGTGATCAGTCTACGATGTCCATATAGCTAGTCCATCCAGTACCTGCTCTCTCAGTTCCTTACTTATTTTTTAAAAATGTAAACGAACTTTACTTCTACTCCATTGCAGCTACCCATTCCAAGAGCGATGCCCTAGACTTAGCTACTACCCAGAATGGTGTATCAGAGAACTTAAACCCTGGTATCCTACTCTCGGACCTCCTGTCCTTCCAAGCCCCTCTGCTCTCCCAACATTGATCCTTGATCTTTCAATGACTCCATCCTTGATGTCTCCACTGTCTCCTGACCTTTTGTCCTTGTGTACATAGCCTGGGTCTTCTATATGATCGTCCCAACTCTTCTCTCACAAGCTCTCAAATTCCTTGTGTTCCCATTTTTTTCATGCTGCATCTGGAGCAATACCGTCATTTGCCCTTATTTTTCCTAAACCTGGGAAACTGAACATGGCTAGAGAAAATTACCCAACTGTGTCAACTGGTGCCACCACAACCAGGATCTTGCACAACTCGACAATTCATTCATTCATAGTTGCTCAGTTCCTTGAGCCACTCGTCTGGACTTTCACCTCCTCCTCAAATCTCCAATTCAGTTCATGCCCACACTCCTAATCTCAATGAATAGGCTTCTTTCTATTACTTTAAAATTAGAGAAGCTCTCCTAGGTGAACTCCTTCTACCTTCCACCATCTATAAGCTTATCTTTACCCACACCCATCTTTACTTCCTTCTTCCTCTGCATTCTCAGATGATGAGGTGTCTCTCCTTCTGCTAAGGCCAGACCGAACCACCTCAGCACTGATCACTTCTGTCTCATCCCATTTCTTCCAGGCTCACATCAGTGACCCCACTAGCTTCTTCATCTCCAGACTCTGCCTCCCTCCCACCCCCTTTCCCCATACCTGCAACTCATTATATGTAATTATCTTATGTAATTGTCTAGCCTCATCTCCCACAATTCCCTGTGTGGATGGAATTCTGGTGATTTCCACTCTTCTCACACACGGTGTTGTTTCATGGCTTAGTAATTTTGCTGAAGCTGTCCCTTTAACTGGAATATTCTTCCTCTGTTTTGTAGTATGGAGAACTTCTACTCATCTTACAAGACTGAAACTGGGTGCTGCCTCCAAGCAGGCTTTCATGACTCCCACAATCTGAGTTAGTGGCCTTGCTTCCAGGTTGCCGTCCACACTTTAAGGTTGCTATAGCAACCTTATTTTACTTCCCATATTTTATCATAATTACTTATGTGCTATCTCCCTTGTAGGCTAGATGCTCTTTGAGGGCAAGTACTCTTGCTTTATTCATTTTTGTATTCCGAGTGACTAGAACAGTTCCTGGAGTAATGCGGTTGAGAAATAAATACTAGTTAAACAAATGAATTAATGAATAGGAATTCTTCATAAAGTGAACACTTGGCATACACGTCACCTTGGTTACAAATGGCTTCATTTCACAGAATTTTGGGGGCATATATGTATTTTACCACAGGACTAGCTTTTAAAGCTCACTTTAATAATAATTTTGACACTACACCAACAGTTTATTGAGTTTGTTTTAGGCACTTTGCTAAATGATTCACATACATTATAAAATTATGTCTTTATGACCACACTCTGAAGGCAATACCATTATAATTTTAGAGGCGATGAGGTAAGAATCAGAGAGGTTAAGTAACATACCCAATGTCACACAGCCAGGAGGTTGCAGAGCTACTTTAGAAAACGTAGCCAGGCTGGCTGAGAGATTCATGCCCTGAGGAACACACATTCCTTCCTTTCTAGCCCCTGGCTGCTCTTTCCAGTCCCTGATCTCTCTCCCTCCTTTATCACATGCATTGCTTCTCCTGGGCCTGACTTGCCCCTGCCTCCATCCATCTCAGAACACCGTGAAGACTGTGACCTTCTGTTTTATAGCTGTCTAATCGACAAGGCGTAATGATTGTTTCAAAGAAGCCCAAGGGTTGAGAAAATTCATTTCTTAATAATCATTAAGTAATGAAGTGCTACTTAGCACTATATGCCTTAGATAATTAGGACGCTACAGAAGTGAGGCATTCTGTGCGTTGTTTTCACTATAATGCAGTTTGGGATAGTTAGAAATATTGAAATTTAATCTGCCATATCTCTTCTTCCTTTGTCACTAGCAACACCCTAGTGTAGAATAAATTCTGCATATTCACTTTTAACAGGGAGTGAATGAAAACCCAGGGCCAAGGCTGATTAGAAAGCCAAGGGGATTAGATACCCTGCTTGTGTAAGCCTGTTGGAAAGTCCTTTGTGCATGTCTAAGTAAATGGGAATGAAAGTCTCCTTTACCTGGTGACAGGTGGATGGCTTACTTTATCCATGTATCTTCAGGGGCCGCCTTATTTATAGATGGCTTAAAGACTCTGGAACTAGGAGGAAATTGGGCTTAAAAGACTTAAGTGAGTACACAATGATTCTCATTTTTCTCATTGTCAGTAAACGAATAATATTTGCACTAAGCACAGAATTACAATCTAATTCTTACTGAAGTCCACATGACTTGGTGCTAAAGATTTATCATGTCCTCTTTTAGGGCCACTCCTATTTCCAAACTTTATTGAGCTTTCCCTGGTCTTCAATGTTATGGCATTTTTTTGTGCCTGTTGTAAATGTTAATAACATAATGCTTTAAGTGATAGTACTTAAATCTGAATTTTATTTCCCACTGATCCAACATGTGAAGCCTGCATTCGTTTGTCACAAGTATCTCACCCATTTAAATTGAAAAAAAATCTATAAATAACATGCTTTTGCATGCGCATACATGTGTGTATTAACAGTAATAAAACCTTAGCAGAAAAGATGAAGAGTTGATGATTTTGAATTGCCTCAACATTTATTGGTGGTCTAAGTTAAATTACTCTTGAATGTATATCTTCTGTATATACTAGTATAAACGATGTGTTTATATCTTCTTATTGGTAGAGTTTTTTAATCTCTAATATGAGATTGAATCATATTGTGGAATTTTATATGCCCTCACAAAGGGCTATTTTATCATTTAGAAACATCCTTTGGCAAAATGCCAACTGCTTCTAGGGTGCAATTGAGACCATCGCAATTTAGGATTCACGTTTAAAGCTTTTGACTTTAACCTTTAACCTTCTCATTTCCTGAAAAGAAATAAAAGTGTATAAAGCAAAAACATTTTTATTTGCTCATTTCAGAGAGATTTCGCCTTCTCATGAACACATACAAACAGTCCATATGATCCAGCAAATCCACTCCTGCACTTATATCTGAAGAAAATGAAAACACTAGTTTGAAAAGATACATACATGCTAATGTTCATAGCAGCATTATTATTATTTTTAACATCTTTATTAGAGTATAATTGCTTTACAATGGTGTGTTAGTTTCTGCTTTATAACAAAGTGAATCAGCTATACATATACATATATCCTCATATCTCATCCCTCTTGCGTCTCCCTCCCACACTCCCTATCCCACCCCTCTAGGTGATCACAAAGCACCGAGCTGATCTCCCTTTGTTATGTGGCTGCTTCCCACTAGCTATCTATTTTACATTTAGTAGTGTATATATGTCCATACCACTCCCTAACTTTGTCCTAGCTTACATTTCCCCTTCCCCTTGTCCTCAAGTCCACTCTCTATGTCTGCATCTTTATTCCTGTCTTGCCCCTAGGTTCTTCAGAATCATTTTCTTTTTTTTTTAGATTCCATATATATGTGTTAGCATACGGTATTTGTTTTTCTCTTTCTGACTTACTTCACTCTGTATGACAGACTCTAGGTCCATCCACCTCACTACAAATTACTCAATTTCGTTTCTTTTATGGCTGAGTAATATTCCATTGTATATATGTGCCACATCTTCTTCATCCATTCATCTGTTGATGGACATTTAGGTTGCTTCCATGTCCTGGCTATTGTAAATAGAGATGCAATGAACATTTTGGTACATGACTCGTTTTGAATTATGGTTTTCACAGGGTGTATGGCCAGTAGTGTCATTCCTGGGTTGTATGGTAGTTCTATTTTTAGTTTTTTGAGGAACCTCCATACTGTTCTCCATAGTGGCTGTATCAATTTACATTCCCACCAACAGTGCAAAAGGGTTCCCTTTTCTCCACACCCTCTCCAGCATTTATTGTTTGTAGATTTTTTGGTGATGGCCATTCAGACTGGTGTGAGGTGCTACCTCATTGTAGTTTTGATTTACATTTCTCTAATGATTAGTGATGTTGAACATCCTTTCATGTGTTTGTTGGCAATCTGTATGTCTTCTTTGGAGAAATGTCTATTTATGTCTTCTGCCCATTTTTGGATTGGGTTGTTTGTTTTTTTCATATTGAGCTGCATGTGCTGCTTGTAAATTTTAGAGATTAATCCTTTGTCAGTTGCTTCATTTGCAAATATTTTCTCCCATTCTGAGGGTTGTCTTTTGGTCTTATTTATAGTTTCCTTTGCTGTGCAAAAGCTTTTAAGTTTCATTAGGTCCCATTTGTTTATTTTTGTTTTTATTTCCATTTCTCTAGGAGGTGGGTCAAAAAGGATCTTGCTGTGATTTATGTCATGGAGTGTTCTGCCTATGTTTTCCTCTAAGAGTTTATAGTGTTTGGCCTTACATTTAGGTCTTTAATCCATTTTGAGTTTATTTTTGTGTGTGGTGTTTGTTAGGGAGTGTTCTAACTTCATTCTTTTACATGTAGCTGTCCAGTTTTCCCAGCACCACTTATTGAAGAGGCTGTCTTTTCTCCATTGTATATTCTTGCCTCCTTTATCAAAAATAAGGTGACCGTATGTGTGTGGGATTATCTCTGGGCTTTCTATCCTGTTCCATTGATCTATATTTCTGTTTTTGTGCCAGTACCATACTCTCTTGATTACTGTAGCTTTGTAGTATACTCTGAAGTCAGGGAGCCTGATTCCTTCAGCTCTGTTTTTCTTTCTCAAGATTGCTTTGGCTATTCGGAGTCTTTTGTGTTTCCATACAAATTGTGAAATATTTTGTTCTAGTTCTGTGAAAAACATCACTGGTAGTTTAATAGGGATTGCATTGACTCTGTAGATTGCTTTGGGTAGTATAGTCATTTTCACAATGTTGATTCTTCCAATCCAAGAACATGGTATATATCTCCATCTGTTTGTATCATCTTTAATTTCTTTCATCAGTGTCTTATAGTTTTCTGCATACAGGTCTTTTGTCTCCTTAGGTAGGTTTATTCCTAGGTATTTTATTCTTTTTGTTGCAGTGGTAAATGGGAGTGTTTCCTTAATTTCTCTTTCAGATTGTTCATCATTAGTGCATAGGTATGCAAGAGATTTCTGTGCATTAATTTTGTATCCTGCTACTTTACCAAATTCACTGATTAGCTCTAGTAGTTTTCTGGTAGCATCTTTAGGATTCTCTATGTATAGTATCATGTCATCTGCAAACAGTGACAGCTTTACTTCTTCTTTTCCAATTTGGATTCCTTTTATTTCTTTTTCTTCTCTGCTTGCTGTGGCTAAAACTTCCAAAACTATGTTGAATAATAGTGGTGAGAGTGGACAATCTTGTCTTCTTCCTGATATTAAAGGAAACAGTTTCAGTTTTTCACCATTGAGAATGAAGTTGGCTGTGGGTTTGTCATATATGGCCTTTGTTATGTTGAGGTAAGTTTCCTCTATGCCTACTTTCTGGAGGGTTTTTATCATAAATTGGTGTTGAATTTTGTCAAAATCTTTTTCTGCATCTATTGAGATGATCATATGGTTTTTCTCCTTCAGTTTGTTAATAGGGTTTTTCACATTGATTGATTTGCGTATATTGAAGAATCCTTGCATTCCTGGGATAAACCCCACTTGATCATGGTGTATGATCCTTTTAATGCATAGCAGCATTACTGACAACAGCCAAGACATGGAAACAACCCAAGTGCCCATCAATAGATGAATGGATAAAGAAGATGTGGTGTGTATATACAAGGGAGTATTACTCAGCCATAGAAAAAAATGAAATTCTGCCATTTGCAGCAACATGGACAGATTTAGAGGGTATTATACTGAGTGAAATAAGTCAGACAGAGAATGACAGGTACTATATGTTATATATATGTGGAATCTAAAAAATAAAACAAATGAATGCATATAAAAAAATAGAAACAGACTCACAGATATAGAAAACAAACTAGTGGAAGGAGGAGGGGCAAAATAGGGGTACAGGGTTAAGAGATACAAAGTACTATGTATAAAATAGAAATCAACAAGGATATATTGTATAACATGGGGAGTTATAGCCATTGTCTTGTAATAACTTTAAAGGGAGTATAATCTATAAAAATATTGAATCACTATGTTGTACTCCTGAAACTAATATAATATTGTAGAAAAATAAAAAAGTTAAAAAATTAAACAGGTTTCACAGACCATGATAAGCAGAGCATTCCTAAACCTCTGCAGCTGCTCTTTTGAGGTTATTCTAGATCTGGGGTTCTAGAATTCCATGGAGAAGATGGCTAGAAGAAATGAGGACAGAGGAAAAAGCAACTCTGTAGATCACAGGATCCCTGGATGTGTGTCTCTCTGATAACACTTTGATAACAATTGGTGTTTGAGTTCAATCTAGAATGCCTTACTCTTTACCCTTATTGCTAAACCTTCTTTCTCAGTGTAAACAGGACCTATCTGCCAGTGTTCTTTTTCCATCTGAGGTAAAAATATTCCAATTGTGACATCACCGTTAGTTACTGAGTGAAGGATTAGTTATCACAAGTAAAGGCTTATCACTCTTGGAATGAAATGATAGAGCAAATGAAAGCACAAAGAACAAAATGCTCATTTCTTTCATAAATTCTTAGCCTTCCATGTGGAGTGCAATAAAGACGACCTACGGAGAAGGAGGCTTCAGTTCAAGTTCTCTGGGAGAGGTTAGAAAAGTAGCAGATTAACCTGCCTGATACCTTATCAGTCAGTTTTGAGTAATCTACTAAGTTAACATTCTTGCCTTTCACGAATCATTAAATCATACACCATGGACCCAGAAATCTCCTACTTCCTCCAGCAAAGGTATGGCTGGAATGTGAGGAAATGTCAGATTAGGAGGACTTTTCCCAACAAAAGAGAGTTAGTGATTCCCTTGGAACTTTAACCCTTTTTAATCTGAGTAAAGGCCATCCCAGTTAAACCAGGAAGGTGAATTGTTCCCAATCTATGGCACTGTTTGGTGGGTTAAATTGAGACCTAATGGAATTGCACTGAGTTCTAAAA
Organism: Eubalaena glacialis; assembly: GCF_028564815.1. Taxonomy (NCBI): domain Eukaryota; kingdom Metazoa; phylum Chordata; class Mammalia; order Artiodactyla; family Balaenidae; genus Eubalaena; species Eubalaena glacialis. Next base: position 40,079,618 of record NC_083728.1, on the reverse strand, counting down.
GGAACAATGGTGCACACAATGCCAACACCTTTATGACCGCAGAATGTCACGCACACAAACACATGATACAGGACATGAAAGTGTGTTAAGCTTGGGTCCATTCTTCATGGTTTCAATTAAGAATAGCAGGAGAGATTGGCTTGTAAATAATCTATTTCCCCCCTTTCCTCTCCTCTCTTACCAAGATCCTGCATTTTAGGGACTGCACTGATGATATAAACTTTAACTCTTGCCTCAACTTCTCCACACTTCTGAGAAATTCAACACAAAGAATGGAGATACTAAAACCTATTAGAAATAGCACAAACAGCAGCAACAGCAAATGAAAAATTATCATACTGTGCCCAGGCAAACTATTCAAAATGACTCCATTCTCTATTCTTCCACAATCAGCTCCTCTTGGGATACATAAAATAGGCTCATAAGTTCTGGCTGAATATTTAAATATTTCCCTATTCACTGAGTCATTCGGTATAAATCTTCTGCTTGTAAAAAAAAAAAAAATGTATGGGTATCAGAATTACCTACAAAACCATGCAGCTTTGTGCTCTTTTATGCTAGGGAACAGAGCTATAGAGTCTACACTCAGGCTTGAGTTCTTGTTCCACACACCAGCAGAGTTTGGAATGGCTCTCCCAGGAGATTTCCATCTCTCTGGCATGCTGTGGTTAGGAGAGATTTGATTAAAATTAATACCAAGGGCAGCTTTGAAAGGAAGACAAATAATGAAGTACAATCCAAGATGGTGGACTTTTTGCAAATAAGAACTATGTCTTATTTATCTTTTTGTGTCTTTTAAGATGATAGCCAAATGTCTGGCATAAAACCGCCTTTAGGGTCTTATTGACAGGGATGGGCTCTTCTTCTACTTTCACTGGGCAGTGGGTGCATGAGCTGGTGGCATGAGGAGCAGCAGCTGGTTGAGATGTGACGCCACCAGCCACTCCAGCATGCAGCCCACAGAGCCACCCACACCAGTTCTGACCAAGACGGATGGCCTATTAGAAGCCTCAACAGCAGCAGACAGGGAGATGAATGGATTGGCCTCCTTAAGCACAAGGCAGTCTGTACTGAGGGCTTCTGCTTTCATACTCTTCATTTTGCCAGTCTTCTCCTCAAAGAGCTGTACTTTGGGAACTCTGGTGTTTCATTCTAAACCACAAAGACTACCATGCTGGTACTTTCTGCCTAAATCTCCCACTTCCAAACCTCAGTTAGTACATTTGAGAGGTTACAATCTTGAACCCTGCCTGAGTGTCCTAGGGCCATTCAGATACTGTGCAGTTATCTATAGCTGTGGGTCACATATCACCTCAGTGCACAGTGGCTTCAAACAGCCATCATTTTATTGCCCATGATTCTGTGTGTCAGGAATTCAGGCAGGGCTGAGTGGTACAGCGTGTCTCTGCTTCTTGTGGGGTTGGCCAGACTCCTTCGTGCAGCTATACTCATCTGTCAGCTGGGCTGGGCTGGGCTGGAGGATCCAAAATGGCCCCAGTGCTGGCAGTTTGCTAGAACACGTTGGTTCTCCTACTTGTGGCCTCTTCTCAAGAGACCTCCATATGGTCTCTCATCCTCCAGGGCCTCTCTCTCCAGCAGGACAGCCTGGGCTTTTCAAGGTGGTGTTGCAAAATTCTAAAAGTTAAAGCAAAAGTTATAAGGTTTCTTAAGGCCTGAGTCTGGAAGTCCCAGAATGTTCCCTTCTATGGCATTCAAGTGGTCAGAGCAAATCTCTAGGTCGGCCCATATTCAAAGGGTGAGGAAGTTGGCTCCCCCTCTTAATGGGAGGGGCAGCATGAATGTGCAGACTTGGGGGGAGCCGTGGAATGTCACCTCTGTAGACAGTCTACCAAAGACCCTTGTGGTTTGGACTGCTGGCAAGAGCTGCCTTCTGTTGCCAGGCTGGTATGTAAGGTGGCCCTTCAATTCTTGCCCTGTCTAATAGCAGTATCTCTCTTCCCCAGACCGGGCACCTAATATGCCTTCGCCAGCCTAGCCCACTCTTGGTGTGGCCTGAGGCCGACCCCGGGTGTACTTGCTCCTGGCACAGTCCCTGTTCCCGTGGTGGGCGGGGAATTGGAGCTTCTGCTTTCCAAAGGCATCCAGACCATTTCCTAAGAGAACTGTGTTGGGGAGTGAACCCCACTCTCCCCCCCATCTCCAGCCCTGATCTGCAGTCTGGGTCACCCTGCAACATTTGCATGGGCCTGGACAATTGGGTCCTTCCTAAACGAACTCTCTCAACTGCAAGTTTAAGTTTCCTTTTTACCTGCTCTGTGTATCCCTGCCCAGTTCCAGGATTTACAGTGTTAGCCTGCATTACCTATCCTTTCCCTAAAGCCTGTTTCTTGGTTAAAACATCTATGTGGCATGATGTGTGGGGTGGAAAATGAGAAATGGAAACTGATTAGAATGTATGGGTTCAGCCCCACCTTGACACTGACCCTTTGCTCCTGCCCCCTTCCCCTTCAACCTTAGGCCAAATTCCAAGAGATGATCTTTGCTCTCTATTGAGAAGGGCTGTGATCAACACACCCCTTAGGATGCTTTTTGTTCACACGAGTGGATAAAAGGTCACATACTTTGTATGCAACTTAAGACTTCGGTTGAGCAGTTGTGATTATATGAGGATTACAGGACAATAAAAAATCAGGATGTGACATCTAGAACACAATTAAATATTATCTGAAAATAAATGTCTAATCTGTATGTAGAGACAAATCTATACTGCATATAAATTTCACTTGATGTTTGCTCAAATACACATGATTCCTCTACACTAGTTCACATGACACAGTGGTTCCTAAGGGTCAGAGACCATGTTAAAATATATAATGAAAGGAGGATAAATTATCCTTCCAGAAAAAAATGCACAAGTGGGTAACATTTTTTTTTTTAAACATCTTTATTGAAGTATAATTGCTTTACAATGGTGTGTTAGTTTCTGCTTTATAACAAAGTGAATCAGTTATACATATACATATGTTCCCATATCTCTTCCCTTTTGCACCTCCCTCCCTCCCACCCTCCCTATCCCACCCGTCTAGGTGGTCACAAAGCACCGAGCTGATCTCCCTGTGCTATGCGGCTGCTTCAAGTGGGTAACATTTTGCATTCATTTCAAGACATTTGCCAATCCCCCGAGTTTTATCATCCGTGAACTTCTTGAAAGGAGATGGAATGGGATGTGGTTTTTTGGAAAATCTCAAAGAAGATGAAAATCAACTTAGAATAATTTTATTGGGACTTATGTGGTCAGAACACATGTATCCTCCTTCAGCATTCCTTTTTAATTGTCTCATGTGGATCTTATTACATAGGTGACCTCCTGCCCTTTGGTCATCTCTGCCTTTCTTTCAAAAGATCTGGTGGAAGTATCCTGTAATAACCATGCAAGCTTTCAGGCCAGTACCCCATCCTTGCAAGGGGAAAAAAAGCCTTCTTAATCTATGCCTCACATGCATCATAGTTCTGAGCTTTGTAAGAGGAGGATCCTCTCCTGGAGGGTTTTAGTGACTCTCCACTGTTCACATGAACATAATAAGCTGAAATTACCAGCTACTATACATCCTGTCTATTGTCCAAAGAGATACACAATCTTCTAGAGGAACAGAAATAAATCTGCCAAAGGTCATGTGTAGTTTGGGTATTTCTGAAGCCCGGAATGAAGTCTATTTTGATGGATAATGTGTGCGGGTGCTCTGCTCTTAAAGATTTACCATTTTTAAGAAGGTCTAAATAAAGTCATGAAATGTAACCTGAGAGTTGAATTTGAAGGCAATCGAGATTTCCCAAGCATAGCTCAACACCTCTTCTTATGTATATAGTTCAAGTGCAATGTCTAGTCCAATAGAAATCCAATTCCTTAGGTGGTCTTCACATTACACATTTTACAAATTTGTCTCATTTCTAAATTATCACTGGTTTGGTCCTGACTATGAAGAGGAAAATGAAATAATGTAATAACACCCTGGGCAAGTAGATTGTATTTTATCAGTGATCTCAAAACACCTCATAAGCATTAATTACTTCTCCAAAGACGCTGGGAGGGAGATATGGCTATGACCACCATGCGGATGAGGAAGCAGATGTTGGGTCAGGGATCAGTGACTTATAATAAACTAGCTGATCTTGATCAGGTCTGGATTAGGAAGGAGGAAAAATGGCCAGCTCCAAGACAGAGCATTTAAGCTACTTGCCCAGCTTTGCTCATCAGTTGCCAGTCAACCCTGCCCTGGCCCCAACCATCATCACCAGGATGATGATCACTATCACCATCCTTAGTCTCATCACCATGTGATATAAGCACCTCATGGAAGCAGATAGCATCCCAGCTGAACTTTATAAGCTGAGCTTCCTGCAAACCAAATAAAAAGGAATCAGGGGAGAACTGAGTGAAATACATCTTTTCAGGTCTTCCTGAGGATCCAATTTAAGAATTGAATTGAGAATTCAATTTAATTCAACCATCTGAGTTGTAAATATCAGGGTACAATCAAACCCACTGTAGCCCTTGAGGATTCATTTTTGAGTGAGTTGCTCTTCCTGTGGGCACTAATGATAAGATGCTCTCTGGCCCCATAACGTTCCAATACATTGGGTGAAATGCAGTTAATTTTAGCCTTTCTAGTTGCACCTTCCACACCATAAACTGGGTAAGGTTAAGAAAGTAACTTCTGTTCATAGAGATGTTCGCTATAGTTTGCCCCCTTTTCTCCTTCATCCTCATTAATCCTCTAGTTTTCCAAACTTTCTCAGTACAACACACTTGAGCCTCAGCTCAAGATCAACATCAGAGCGAGAACAAGGTCACATCAATGCTCACAAAGACTATTTTATCAGGGAAAATTCCAGAAGCTCCCCAACCTATCAGAGCCCCCTCAGTGGACAACAATCCCACTTTTTTATATTAATATTGATAAAACAAAAAGGATATATTATTCTGGATATTTCTGTTTCCTGCACTTCTTTGCCTTCTCCAAAATAGGCAATAAGCAAGAGATTAGACCGTAAACAATGATAACCACTGCAGAATGAAGTGTGGACTACAAAATAAAATCATGATAACTTAGTTCCATGTTGCGTCACTAGAGAGAAAGGTTATATACACCTGGGGAAAAAAAAATCTTTTTTCCATTGACCCACTCAAAACAAGCCATGACTCCACCAGGGTTGGATATTTCACCACTAGGGTATCATGCTCTGGAATGTAGGAATTAGAGGAAGGGGCCAGAGGAAATATTAAAATAGCCCTAATGGGTGGTCAAGCCTGGTTCACAGATCTGCTGCACTGTGTAACCCACAGCCCTCTGGGAGCTGTAGCAGCAATGTGTTTTACTTTTCTATTTTGAGCCTGTGAGTCACATTACAAATATTGACTTCTATTTCTCTATTAGCATCACATTTTTTCTTGAATCCTCCAAATTGACTTTGACTATAACTTTGGTTAATATTAAACCTCTTGAGTCAACACACTTTTATAGCTATGAGCTGCTCCAACCACATGGAGTGGGGATTGGCAAAGAAGCCTTACAACCAGGAGCAGGACACAGAGAAGCCTCCTTCCAGGCAGCCCCCTACCCATCCCCCATCCACAGACTACCCCAAACACTCCTGCCAGATTCATCTTCCCAAAGCACTGGTGGGATCATGGTTTCCTGGAATAAAAGTCTTCCACGACACCCCATTGCCAAGGGCACTCAAGAGTATGGAAAGTCTTCACCCTGGCAAACCCCAAAGACTTTGCCAAACACATCACCTCCACACACAAACGTAATCTCTTCCTTGCTTTAATCCTCCAAGCACTTTGGGGCTTTCTTAAGACACAGAAGTAAACTTGCACATGAGTAAGTTCTCACTCAGTTCCTCCTGGCTTCTCCATTGTAGGCTCTGACGTACTCATCTTTGGACCCTCTACACACCTAGCTCCAGAGCTAGGCACATGGGAGATGATGCATAGACATTTGCTAGGCTGAATTCTGTCTCAAGGTTTATGTATTTCCTTTAGGCACATGATTGATGTCACATGAAGTGGCATGTGTCACATGAAGTAGTTAAAATAGCCACACTGCAAGGTGGGTGTAGCAATATGTCTCAGGGAAAATTGGGTGGTTTTTGCTAATGTCCAGCTAAAATAACATGTATTAGTATTATTTTTCAACTTATCTGGGCTAGTAAAAGAAATTACAGCCAAATTTGCAATAAACAAAAAAATATAAGTCAGAGAGAGAACAATAAAAATAGAAACCCACAGGGAACACAGCATCCTTTCTAGGATGAAGTAGTTTTGGGGATACACTCAAGAACAGAATTAGGGCATGAGATGTATTTTCCCTTGCCTTTGCATATGTTCAGGTGGGTGATTGTAAGGAGAAAACAATGGGAAAGCAGGAGGAGGAAGCAGGAAGCAGGAAGAACAGGAAAAAATGTAAAATTAAAAAGAAATTAAAAACTAAAAACTAGGTATCTCACACAGAAGAAAAGGAATCCCTTGACAACATACAGTGAATCTGACCTCTCTCCTTTCCTGAACTGAAAATAACCAGATAAAGTCCAGTCCCTTTGTTTGCAGAGGAGGAAGTGGAGGGCCAAGGAGGCCAAATTATTTCACTTCCTAAAAGTACAGGAGTTTAACTGAAGGTGGGCATCTTGGCCATGACGGCTGAGCATCCTAATTAAGTTTGTTAAAAAAAAATTGGGCACCTGTGTTGCTGATGGAGCCCCTCTAGCCTACAGGTGTTTATCTTGTCCCTCCCTACTCAACATCAGGCGATGCTATAGGTGCTGAGGATATAGGAAGGAATTTTTGATTTTGTCAAAATACATCCAAAGGTTTAGATATGCCCTGTCTACGTTAAAGAGCTGAAGAAAAAGCTGATCAATTCTAAAAGTTGGTTTCCCTGTAGTGTTCTCAGCAATGTTGGGCAAGATCCCTAAGTTTCTAAAGGTTTGAGAAATTTTCTAAAGGTTTGAGAATCTTTAACTCAAATATTATTGCCTATGCCCAATCATTAATTTTCATTTGCACAAATGTGGCTGTGGTTGAAGAAAAGGTGAGGAGGGATTTTCCATCAATGGCCGGCATACTGACCTCTTTGGCAGGTGCAGGCAGCCTTTGTATTCATGGACCACCACCCACCCATCCAGTCCTCTAGGGCTTCTGCAATAAAAACAATGGACCCTGTGCAATTTGGACCTTCCATCATCTGCTTTTTATCAACCTCACTTTTTTGAAACCTTAATACCTGTTTGGTTTTAGAAAAATAAAGGGAGCAGGAGGCTATTTGACAGTCAACCTTTCTGGAAAGTCTAGGAGTGATTTGTGAGTTTCCTTATGGTTTGTAGTAATGGACAAACAACGGACATATATTTCCATTTTATCATATCCCCATGGATACTAAAGTCCATATTTTCCTGTTGCTAAAACTTAATGGGGAAAAAAAAAAAAAACTAAAAGAATCCCTCAAAAGGAAAGCAGCAACATGTCTTTTATGACTCATTTTTGATGTCAATAGGAAGATTTGTTTTCTCAGAAGGTGCACTTTAAAAAGGAAAAACAACTAAAAATTCTAAAACAAAATGATGCAAATCTTGCCACACATTTTAAGAGCAAGAGAATATCATTATAAGACCCAGAGAAAGTGTTGCTCACTGAAATAAATTCATTCATTCACGTGTACATTCTCACTTATTCCTTCTTTCTCTCAAAGCAAATAACTGTACCATTTTCTCTTTGAAATAGGCATGTGTGGTAGATTTGTGATAAAACTGAAAACTGAATCTTCACTTAAGTTTGTCTGAAATCTAGTCTGAAGTGTGAATAGACCTGTCTATCAGGAATTAGCAAATCTTTCTAGAAAGAGTTCACCTTTCTTCAGAAATTCAACAAGATGCATATCAACTTAGTCTGTTAATACATAGTCCGTGGGCCAATACCCAATACAATTTCGATCAGTTTTAAATAATATCAACCACAATAGTAATAGTTAATGTTTAGTGGGTGTTTATTAAGTGCCAAGCACTATGTTAGTACTTTATATGCCTGTTTCATTGACTCCTCACATGATCTCCCTGGGCATAAATCACGAGCTTTCATCAGTTTACAGATGAGAAAATAATGTTTCCTGGGTGTTGATTCACAGTGGAGTGGGTGGCAGGCCAAATTTAGAGGTCAAAAATAAAGTCTGAATCCTTAGAAAAGAAACTTTTAGTGGGCTAATTGGATTATAATTTACTTTGCTTCCCAGTGCTCAAAAGAGAAAGACTGAAGGAGGTGAGTTCAGGGAGTTGTGATGACCAGCTCTGAAGTCTACTGAGAGAGCCAGACGGAAGGTCATCCTGAGGAGAGGCCTCCCTCCAGGTCTCACCCTTCACCACTGCACCCCCAGCACAAGGCATGTGCCTGGCATTCAGTGTCTTCAGTATACATTTACTGGATGGAGGAAAGATTGCCTCTCTCCTGCATGCTAAGGTGATTTCTGGAAGATTCAAAGCCTCTGCTCCTAATGGCAGATGCCCCTCAAGACGAGGGGGAGAGAGAGAGATTGAGAGACTGAGAGAAGAGGGAGAGCTTGAGAAGTCCCAGGCTCGATGACCAGCCCCTCTGCTTAACTGGTTCCTGCTCTGGAGTCTTAAAGAGCTGTAAGCGTTCAAGGCAGCTCCAGGTGACAGGATGTTCTCCCTCTGGGCTCAGGCCATCTATCTACTAACGCCTGCTGTTTCAAGGCTGTTGAAAAGCCTTGACAACTTCTCACTTCCAAGCACTAAATAGGGTGTGATTAGCCCATGATCTATGTAGGATTAAATGCTTGGCTTCCCTTTCCTGATTTCTCTCTGCTCAGGAGATCCACAGGCCAAAAATACACTCTCCCTGCTGCCGACCAGTCTGCAGAGCCCGTCGTGGTTGCTGCCCTCTGAGTGCCCTTCCCATTTTTTGACCCCTTTGGCTATCAGAAGTTTCTTTCCTGTTGAGCTTTCTCACCCATCAGCGATCATGGGAAAAAGGGCCAGCGAGCGGCTGTGTCCCTCGTGCATCCTGCGTACTCCCCCCGACCTTAAGCTCCCATCTCACATATGAGCCAGGCTCCTGCCTCCTTTTGCTCTCCCGCACCCAGCACCCTGTTCCCAAGAGAACACACACCCTCTGGTTTCCCAGGGTCCCTCCTAGGGCTGCCCACTGGACCCAAAGCGTCCCTTAAATCAAGGCTTTTTCCAGAAATAGAGACACAGATGTAGAGAACGAACGTATGGACATCAAGGGGGGAAAGTGGTAGGGGGTGGTGGTGGTGGGATGAATTGGGAGATTGGGATTGACATATATACACTAATATGTATAAAATAGATAACTAATAAGAGCCTGCTGTATAAAAAATAAAATTAAATTAAAAAAAAAATCAAGCCTTTTTCCACTTTACATCACAAGTGCATTTCATCTAAAGAGAGTATGACCATCCAGTGTGCCTTTTCTAGATCCTGTTTTCAGATATGGGACCACAGATGCTAACTGATCAAATGGGAGCATCTGTGCTAATCAGATATTTGTCTTTTAGGCAACTTTGCCTTATCTCGGTGTGAAGCACAAATTTCCAAAGGGTTTTCAAGACCTAATGTCATAGTGGGCACTTTGACACCGTGAAAAGTCACGATCTAAGGGTCTTTTGAATGTCTCCCAAATCCATCAGCAGGTGAGGGTGAGTGCTCTGAACTCTGACTGTATTTCCTGCAGCCTCGGACTTCACTGCTCCCTCTCTGCACTTAGAAACCTGGCCTCCCTGTGGCCCTCAGTGACGACTTGATAAACCATGGACCTCAATTATTAAGTGTGGAGCAGAAACAATATTAAACCTGACTCTCCATTCCCAGTTGAGCTATCATGTGTCTCTCAGTAACTTGGCAGGAACCTTTTAGTCACCCCATGTCCTTCCTATTACCCTGCAGTATGTACTGATCCCTCCCAAGCAACCCCAGAAACTCAACTCCAGCTTTTCAAGAGTGAAACTGTTGGACACCTGTGCTGGTGGTTTTTGCGGGTCAGCACTTATCACCAACCGCCTTCCTTCTCCAGGAAGGATAATCACGTCGGGTCAAGAGGGTCATTCCTTCTATTACTAATCACTGTTGATTCTTGTGGGGCAGAGCTGTGCCTCCCTGAAAGGAAGCTGAGGCATCTCTGAGCAAAGAATTACTTTTGTGCTTTGCTTTATTTTAGGAAACTGAGTCTTAGAGGAGTCTAGATAGGGATTTGGAAGGGACATCTTCCCTATTGGCCAGCACAGTCTGCAGTTTCTAGAATACCTGGCTGCTGCATCATTAGCCAAAAGATTGCCCAGGAGAAACTCCACTGACTATTTCAATAATCACAATAACAGATCAGATATGTTTAGCCAACACTGTGTGACTCATACATCATCAATATCATTTAATCCTTACAGCAACCCAATGCAGTAGGAACCGTTTAGTTCTATTCCAGAGGCAAAATATAGGGAAAGAGGACGTAGTTTGCTGGTAAGTGTTAACAACTGACTGTCCAGGCAAAAAAGCTCCAGCTTCTGTGGACTAAATCTTCACTTAAAGTACCAACCTGACGTCGGTGAATGCAGAGTTGAAAAGAGTTACGCACTGTCAGATTTCTCAAGCGGCCTCCAGCACACCCTGGACAGAGGGGTTAAATTACTCCTCAATGTCACAGAGCAAGTACGTGGGAGAGCTGAATTTCTAACACAGGGCAGATGGGCTCCCAAATCCACACTTTTAATCGTTAATGAAGCATAGTCAGAACCAAGTAGAAGGGCTCTCTCTGATTTGTAGGTTGTTTGGAAGTTTTATCTTAATCAGGTAATTTCACAGATACTCACAATAGTATTTGTTGGCACAGGTGAAAAACAATGTCTTGATCATCTTTGTCTTTCCTGTAGCTAAGATAACACCTGCCTGTTGTAGGCATCCACACATCCATGTGGAATTCTACTGACTGGCATTAAAGGGGCATGGGATGAACTTTGGTGAAGTCCCCAGAAGACTGAGGGTTGGTATTCTGGGGAGGGGGTTGGTCAGAGGGAAGATTCCGGAGGCCCGTGTGGCTGGATGGAGGTTGGCAGAGCAGGGTGAGGGCTGTGGAGCAGGCCCTGGAGTAGACTTTCTCCATTTGTCTTTTCTCCAAGGCTGGTCCTGGCTCCTGTGCTCAGAACTCTAAGTGGAGAGTGGTTGGGGACACCCCACTGGTTGAGAACTAGTTTCCCTTCTCTGCTGCATGAGGCTACCAGTGAGTCGCTCCAGTTGGGCTTTCAAGTAAAGGTGGAGGCAGGAGAGGCTGGGCATCTTTCGCAGATCAATGCAAGCAGCTGCCAGAGGTATAAAGCTGGAGTGTGGGATGTCTCACTGTTTTGCATCCAAATCAAGGCATCAGATTGCAATTTCACTGCCTTCAAAATGCAGACTGTAAGACCCTGCCATGAGGTAACAGTTTAGCTGACCTGAGAGATGGAAGAGGCTGGTTGGGGTGCTACTGTCATATGTCAATGTGAAAACTAGCTAAGGTGTAAGCTGTGGGTGGACCAAAACCCTGGCATGATGGCTGGTTTAAAAAAGTGCTCATCTGGGCCAGACATAGCAGGTTTACAAACATGACCTTATTTGACCCTTACCAAAACCAAGTAGACAGTTTTATCCCCATTTCTCAAAAGAAAAAACCATCCCCTAAGCATATCCTCTGGCCTGGCAGGAAGCCCCTGCCCTCTGCGATGGGTTAACTGAAAAGACTTTGTACAGAAGTGTGGATGGAATAAAGGAGCAGAGCCATGGTCCTCCAGGGGCAGCAACAGGGGGAAACTTTGCTACTCCCAGACTCAGAGCAGACAGAAGGGAGCAGTGTAGCAGGAATCTGGTAAGGGCTGAAGCCATGGGAGCGAGGCTGCTTGACCGAGGTCACAGCCATTCCTGAAGAGCACAGCCACTGGGAAAACCATGACCTGACCTGAAGGCAAATGGAGGATAAATCCCTCAACCTTCCTCTGGCATCGGCTGGATGCTAGGGGCAAAGGAAGTGATCCCAGCTTCCTGGACACAGAGCAGGGCAAGGAAGAGCAGAGGATGCATCTGAGGGGACACAGAATAACCAGCACATCACGTGACTTTCCTGAGCTCGCAGAGGGAGTTTCTGCTGGCAGGGCAGAGAGAGAATACAACATCCCTGAACAGAAGAGAGACCCCAGGGCACAGAGAGATCAGAGTCTGTGTGGCCTTGAACAAGCCACATCAGTTACCTGGGCCTCGGTTTTGTCATCTCTAAAGTGGGACATTGGACTTAACCATAAGACACTGCTACTCAAACACTTACAATCCTTAGTCTTTCCCAAACGATGCTGTGCATACCAATGCCTTGCTGAAATTGGAGTTGATTTCTCTCCTGTCTTCTTTTCTCTCTGGATATAAAATGCTTAGGACACAAAATCATGAAACAACAAAACAACACCACATTGTGGAAGCTTCTAGGTCACCATTTGGCAGCTTGGGGAACAGAACTGGTGAGGCACAGAGAATCCCTGATTCCTTGGAGCAGCAGCCACAGCTACTGCATGACTAGGAGATCCTGCCAGGGGCACCCAGCCAGAACCTTAATGTTTACTTCAGGGCACAGGGGCTTCACGGTGTTGGTAGAGCTGGCAATTCACACAGGGCTGGTGGGTGAATGGTGGAAGGATCTAGATGCATAAACCCACACACAGCCATCACTACACCCCAAATCTGTACCACAATTCCGGCTATTTAGGACTTTAGGATGAGCAATGTGTGCACTTGTGATTTGTTAATACGACAGAACAAACAGGGCAGCATGGACATACCTGAGGAGTGCCGGGAGCTCTAGACATTCTTGTCTTCATTTAACCTCTAGGCAACCAAGCCATTTCACAAATTGAAATGTGCTGAACAAATTCAGGGAGATGAAAAATGCTGGTAAGACTTTTAGATGCAGTAGAAGCTAAGTCTATTCATATTTTAAAAGGAATTATTCATTACTGAGAATTCATGTAAATGATATAAAGTGATGACCCCGTGTCTGGAATGCGGTCGGACACCCAGCCTCTGGGATTAATCCTCTGCCATTTACTTTCCTTTCAAAGGCAGGATAATTGACACTTTTATGATCCTTTTATTTACTGTAAGAGGACCAGTTGACAGATGCCAGATGCCCCGTGGACCAAAACACGTCTGGATGCAGAGAACCTGCTTCTCTGAGGACTCTGGCTGTCCAGCCAGTCTGTCAACCTGTGGCCCACCTGAAGTCACCTGTAGGCAGTTCCTAAGCATACAGATGGCCTCCCGTGTGCCTCTCCACCCGAGGCTGGTCTCTAGCCTTCGACTGTGCTTGACCCAGGTTCAAGGTATTAATGACCCAGGAGCAACCCTTACCCCATAAGGGATGAGTGTTGGTGAAGAAATACCCCAGGTCTTTGCCCCCCATTAGGACAATTCTGAGGCATGATGCACAGCCTCTCAGAGGTTGCATGGTGGGATTACACCTTGGTTGTTCATAAGGGTAACCACTTATCACCTCACCCTTCCTTGGCCTTCTTCCCTTCCCCTTCTCACCTCACTTCCCCGTGTGCTTCCTGAAATTACCTCCCAATAAACTGCCTGCATCCAAATTCTTGTCTAAGACCCCCTTTGGTGGAAGCCAAGCTAATATAATGTTTTTGTGCAAATTAGAGAAGGATGCCCTCTCCTCCAGTGTGTTGAACAAAACACAGGCTGCATTCCAACACCTCTGCTCCCCCCACCCCCAGTGTCCTTTGTGCAGTGAACAATCTGCAGCACAGCACATGGGTCTCTGGTACCGCAGACCTCGCGGGGTTACTGTAAAGACTGAGTAAGTTAAGTGTGCAGAAATGAATGATGCATAGTAGGTGCTACATGTGGTAGTTTTCTTCCTCTACTTCTGAAATTCTCTTTTGAAACACTGGTTTTCTCGATATTCTTTTATTACTTTTTAAGGTTCTCTTCATCCCTGTCCTGTACACACTACAGCAAGTATTCCCCTACCTTTTAACGGGCGGTGGGGGTGAGGGGGAAGGGGTGGTTTGTTTTAAGAGATCACATATTACAGATAAGAAACAAGAGAGAGCTCAGGTCTTAGCTTTTTCTTTCCGACATCCAAGTATGATAAGTGAAAACCTGCTTGTGGCTGGGCTGAAGGTGGCCTGAGAAGTGGGTCAGATGGCTGGAAATGGTGCAGAACAAGCTGCTGAGAGAAAAATGCTGCCTTGAGCCCAAAGCGATTCCTGCAGGATCACCCCGAGAGCCCAGCCCCCTGAAACGAAGGAGAGGGATCATCCTAGGACATGAAGTTTTGCCTGCTCTGGGCTATCTGCTGGCCTACTTTACCCGAACTGATTCGTTAGTTCAGTGAAACAAATGGTTTGACTAATATTTTTTTTCCCTGAATCAACCACTTATTTGGGCATCTGGCAAACACAGGCTTTCTGTGCAGTAAGATCAGGTAATGTCAGCTTGGCACTGGCAGACACACGCAGACTGGGCACAAAGAACATTTTGAGAGTAAGGGGAAGAAGGTAACTTAAAGTTGATTACTGTTTGGGAAAAGAAAAAGGTAATTAAGCATTTATGACTTGACCTTGGGAAGGGAATGCACTGCTTACCCTGGGATGAACTGAAATGCATGGTTATTTGGGTATCTGTTTAAAACTTCAAAAGGTCTGAATGCCGGTAATAGGATGCTAGAGCATATATTCACTATTTATCTGGTTGTTTCAAAAGCGTGTGGGTAAAAGGCATATCTGCTTGGGGTCTGTCTCTACTAGGATTGCCTGACATGGATTCTCAAAAGCAGACAAGCAGGAGCTGGATGTGATCATTAGCTGGGTACCACACTCTGTATAGAGGGGAGATCCCGAAAGTGGCCTTCCCTGTGGGCGGTGCAGGTGGACCCGGGGGCAGCATTGCTGAGCTCCAGCCACTCCTGAGCCTGTGAGGACTGGAGGACAGGTGATGGATGTGAGAGGGCTCAGAGCCCAGGAGTAAATGAGTCAGCAGTGGGGAGCAGGGGTTTTCTCTTGAATTCTTGCTTATTTTGGGACAGCATGATGCTCTTCTCAGAGGGAGCAAATGAAGTATTAGTAGAGAGAGTCAGGCTTATGAAACTCATTTCTAAAACAAGTGGGCGACGTCACTGAAGGAATCAACACCTTCATTAAAGAAGTTAAATAGAATTGTTGTAAACACAGCTGGCCTTCTTTCAACTGTCCTATCCTTAGCTCTCCCGCTAATTAGCTGTATAAATTTGGGCAAGGTTTTTGGGCCTCAGTTTCCTCAAGTATAAAATGATGGGGCTGTTCTTGGCAATGTCCCAGGTACTTTCCAGATCTGACATCCCACAACTCTGTTGAATGTTAATAATGATCGCACTTTCAGTCGTAACTGCAATGACAACAGTAGCTAATATTTATTAAGGGCCTTCTGTGTGTCGGGCACCGTGCTAGAGGCTTTAAAAATATTAAATCAAAACATATGATCTCATGATTCTTCCTAACAACCCTAAGAAGTAGAGAACATTATTATCCTGATTTTGCATGTAGAGAACCTGAGACTCCAAGAGGTTAAGGTCGTTGGACAAAGTCATGTACAACTAGTACAGAGTTGACTTGATTAAGGTCCCAGCAGAAAAGAGCATGTTCAAAAGGGTCTAACTGAGAATAATTTAGTAAAGGGGCTCTTTATGGGAGTGTGGGCAGAGCTAAAGGAACCAACGGGGGATGGCCAGGCACTGGGACTGGCAACGGCAGGGACCTAAAGGGAGCACGGGGAGAAAACGGATGTCCTGGGAGCCTGGTGAGGGCAGATGCAGAGAAAAGGGATCATCTGAGTGGGGAGAGGTGAGGGGTAGCCACTAAGGAGCAGAGAGAAGCTGGGAAGAAGGGAGAGGAATAAATATCTCTCTCTTCCTGCCTTCCCACAACCTGCTAGACTCTCCCTTTGCCTGAACCCAACCGAAGCCAGAAGGTGACGGTGCCTGAAAGAGCAGTCCATAGGGGTCAGCCTTCTGATGCAAGAGCAGGGCAGAAAAGAAGAGAAGATTGGTCTGGGGATCAAATGAAGAAAAACCAGCAGAGCAGAGCCAGGATTACAGCACATCTCTCTTTGAGTCCAGAGACTTTGAACTTTCTCCCTGGGTCCAGCTGGGTGATAGATGCATAAAAAGCAACACTGCATGTTCTAGACTATATAACAGGACCATTGGAGCTTAGGGAGCCCTACATTCATGGCCGCTGCCCAGGTGGCCATGGTTGTCAACGCTAATGGAATCACAACTATAGTAGCCTAACCACATTTGAGGGTGTTTCCCTGGAGACATATCAGTGGGTTACTTACATTACAGGAATGAGCATGTGATGAGGGAGGGACATTATTTACAAATCTTTTCATAAATAACATCATAATGTTCAAATATGGAATGTAATGAAGTTCCCAGAAAGAAGCAGACTCAGATATCCACAAACACATGGAGATGTACACTCTTTGGTCTACTAGCCTTTGCACGAAACTGTACGTGCCCCCAACGCTTTCTCACCCACAGCTCTTCCCCTCCACCCACTGCACAGTGGATCCTGTGGGCCCATCACCATCAGACTGTCTCCGTGCAGTCATCTTTTGCACAGGCCTCTACCTGCGATGACTTCTTTCTTCCCTTGATGAAACCAGATTCCTTCTCCAGGAAATGGATCAAAGTTCACCTCTCCTCTGTGAAGCCTTCCTTGGCTCCCTGTTCACTTTCTTATCTCCACTTCTTTGTACTAACTTCTATTGCAGCACTTATCATTATGTTGTAAAGATTTCTGTTTGTTTCTGCACTGGACTGTGAACCCGCAAGGAAGCGTTTTGGTTAAAAGCAAAGCAAAACAAAAAAGAATAACAATAGCTGATACTTTCTTAGCACTTACTAGACATCAAGCACACGTGTTAGCTCGGTTAAACCCCACAACAACCCTATGAGGTAGCTGTGATTTTATTCCCCTTTTACACTTGAAGAAACTGAGGCCTAGAAAGATTAACTTGCCTAAAATGTCACAGAGCTACACGTGAACTTAGATGTTTTTAGAAGTCATGTAAGTGTGGAATCCTTCTCTTGAGAACTTAAACTATCACCCACCCCCTACAAAAACATAGGAAGAGAAAGAGATTTAGCTCTATCATCAATGTTTATTTATAACATTGTTTTGACACATTCATTATTTATCTTGAGAAAATATGATAAAATGTTAATTTTGTTAATTCTGGAATCTTGCTATATGGGGGTTCGTTATACTATTCTCTCTTTTTTTTAATTAAAGTTTTCCAAATTGAGCACAGTGCATATAATATTTACATGGTGTTTTATATGTAGTGGATACTAAATAAATATTTATCAGCGATGATTAGAATGAGAAGGGAAGTTATTAACACTCACAAAAAGTTAACACAAAGCAAATGCAAGTTCAGACAATGAAAGCTCCATGAATTTACAAGAGTTGTCATGGAATAGGAAAGGATGCCTGGTGTCTGGAGTAGGCTTTGGATCAAGTTCTGGGGATACCAAAAAAATGCTCCTGGCTCTTGAAAAATATTCACTGATTAAATCATAATTCCATTTAAAAATCCAAGTTTGTTCAATAGAGAATCATTAAACATGACACAATAGTACCGTGTATTGTTTCATGGTAAAAAAGAATAGTAACAGCAATCACACCAAATCACACACACAGTAGGTTTCTGGTAGCTTCCAACTAGTCCTGAAAGCTTTAGGTGACCACACTCCCTTGAATCTGATTTCATCCTTGTTTTATAAGTGTGTGTGTGTGCCTGACTTAGTAAACAAACATGGTGTGAAAACTGAAGTAGAAATTCTAGATATCAAAAACAAGCTGAGATTTGGCTCCAAACTAAGATGAGATTGCAACACCCTTGGCAAGTGCATCTGAGAGCAGAGGCTCCTGGAAGGCCTCGTACCGTTGTGTGCACAGGAAGGGTGGGAAGGCCCCTGCCTTGCCTCGACATTCAGTCTCTATGAGGCCCCAGCTGTGGGCTTCAAAAGGAAGAAAGAGGAGGTTAGCCTCTGATTGTAGACCGGGGAAGTTACCTATGGGTTGGCATAAGTGTAAAAGAGCCATTTAGAATATTTGTACACATTCTGCTATTAATTTGATTGGTGGCACAGGGTGAAATGAAACTGGACAGAAATGTGAGTAGAGGGAAATAAGAAGGTTAACGAGGTAATATTTTAACAGCTTCCTAACAATTTCTGTCTCAGGATTCTTCTCACTCTATCTCCTCATTGGATTGTCCAACCCATTCCCAGCCCCATCCTCCTAAGAGCCAAGGGTGATTACGTATTTATAAAAGGCTTCTCAGGTGGTTTGATCTACCAATACTCCCCATTCCCAATTGGCACTGCCACTGAAATTCATTCCCTAGGGCCACCAGAGTTACCTTCACATGTCACTCAACCAGAGTGAAATTTTTCACCAAATTTTTCCTGCCCCACTCCTTGGACGTTTCCAAAAACCAGCCCTTCCCAGTTTTGCCTCTGCCCACATTTCAATCTTCATCTTCCAAAATGCCACCACCCCGTCCATAGGTCCCTGGGAGATTCAGCATTCTTAGCAACAACTACAAAAGCAACACTCTTCTTCCGATCCAGTTGTTAAAGGTCAATCAGAAATGTAGCTCATAGTTTATGATTTAACACTGATGGATATCACATTGCATTTGGGAGGGACTCCGAACATTGGTCCCATCACCTCTTAGGTCCCCCAAAGGTCCTACTTGGGTCTTAACCTGAAGATAACAAGTTCTTTCCCACCCACAACCCTTTTCATATCCTTCTTTCCCTGTTTAAAATATCATCCTAGCCACACAAGCAGGTACTCTGTGTCTACGTGGCTCGTGCTTACTTTTTCTTGAAGACTCAGCTTAAACATCCCTGCCTCTGTGAAGCCTCCACCCAGCCTCCTCCCTTTCCATGAAATCATGGTCATGGCTATCACTTATGACCACTTATTACGTGCCTGCACTGTTCAAAGTTCTTTGCATAAATATCTCATTTAATTCTCAAACACATTTTTGGGTGGTGCTATTATTATCTCCACTTGACAGATAAAAAACTTGAGGCTCAGAGAGATTGAGTAACTTGCCCAAAGGCACACAGCTAGCAAGTAAAAGGGCCAAAGACAAACAGGGACAGTCTAGGCCCACTATAGTCAGCTTCCTGGCCTCTCTGCCCCTCGGTGGCAGCCCTCATCTCACTTTGCTGTGATCATTGGTTTACTTGTCTATTGATCTGCCTGTCTATCTGTCCCACTCGACTGTAAACTTCTTGGGTGCAGGACATATTGATAATTCATTGAAACATCACAGCTCAGGAATCCTGAAGGAAAGAGGGGAAAAGAAAAGGAGTTCTTCCAATAACCCTGGAACCGTCGTCAGAACCTGGGCTGACGTTCGCCAGGGCTCTTCATATTTTCCATGGTAGTCTAACCTAGTTTCCCACTTTTCCTCATTAGTGTTCAATTCCATGGCAAGGAAACATCCTGACCCCATGCCGGGGAAGGCTGCATGCGTTATGGTACATAAAAAAAGAAGCCTTAGAAATAGCAAGTGTTTTGAAAACCCTTTACTATATTCCCGTTTCCCCTACCTACCTCCACCCAAAAAAAAGCTGGAGTTATGAAACACATGCTAAATATTGAGCCTTTAAACTTAGGAATATTGAGAGAACTGTTTTCTTAAAAGCTTATTTTTTTCAGCTCTCCTTGTTTTGCCCTGAGTGTTTTTAGCAGTTCAAACAGGTTGGGTTGCCCACAAGGAGCAGGGCCCAGGTTTTTTCCACCCCGTAGATTGAGGTATTCATTCCCACTTTAAACCTCTCTAAATTTATGTGCCAGTGTTTTCCAAGTAGATGTATTTGTAGGTATGTTCGGGATAGAACTGGACATTCACAGTATTGACCGAGCCTGGGAGATGACAGCTGGACAAATTCGAGGCTTCGAGCTTCATCCTCAGCCTGACCTTTGGCAGTAATGGAAATGCTTGCACTTTAAGAAGCTTGTTATTTTCTCTGTGTGTGAGTGTGTGTGAGACAGAGTGAGAGAAAGAGAGACTTGCTTTTAAGAAAATATAATAATATTATAATAGTTGCCAGAATGGGTCAAGCCCAAGGTTTCTGGGCTCCTGGGCTCAGAAATAGCAAGTGTTTTGTCCACTGTTTTGTCTCTGAAAGAGACACCAGGACATATTATTATATTATTGTCTGTGCTCTGCATGGCTCATGACACTTCTCTTTCCAATCCCCTCCTATGTCACTACCATCTTTGTGACCTTGCATGGATCTACCATTTTTTCTTTCTTATTTGGTGGAGGTGTCAGATTTACTGAGGTATAATTTATTGACCCTTTTTAGTATATAATTCTAGGAATGTTGACAAATGCATATAGTCACATGACCATCACTAGAATCAAGATATAGGACAGTTTCCTCACCCAAAAAATCTCTTATGTTGTTCCTTTGTAGTCAACTTTTCCCCTAATTCCCAGGCCCTGGCAACCACCTATCTAAATTTTCTGACTTTATACTTTTGATTTTTCTAGAATATATCATAGGAATGGAATTATACAGTATATAGTCTTTTGTGTCTGGCTTCTTTCACATAACATAATGTATTGGAGATTCACCCATGCTATTGCACGTGGCAGTAATTCAGGGTGTTTTTTAATTTTTTTATTCTGAGTAGTATCCTTTAGAGTGGATGCACCACAGTATATCATGGTATACCTGTAATTCATTCACCAGTTGATTGTTTTTAGATTTTAGCAATTATGAGTAAAGCTGCTACAAACAGTCGCATATAGTTTTTTGTGTATGAACCTAGGTTTTCATTTCTCTTGGATAAATACCCAGAAGTGGGATTTCTGGGTTGTACACTAACTGTACAAATATATAAAAGTTTATAAGAAACTGAAATATGCCATCTCTTCACTCATTGAAACATTTCAAGAGACCTCAGCAGGGTTCCTGACCCTGTCCATTAATGCCAAAACATTATGAGAAGAAACATGCCAATGACATGAGTATAAAATGGATCAGACAACTCACGATCCCAGACCAGTGAACGCAGGAAAAATGCAAGCACTATTACCATTTTCCAGGGTTGTTAGGCTGGCCTTTGTCATGGAATGATGGCCTGAAAGAGTTAACACACCTCTTTGGATGACTCTGTCCCCAGGTTGTGAATAAGTCATTCTGGCTCTTGGGAGGACCAGGCCTATTATTAACACCCATTTCCAGGAGCAGCTGGTGAGGCCTGGGCAGCTAAAGAAAGCCCTGGAATTTAGATGTTATAGCACCTAATTCCTACTGTGACAGTGACTCACTGGGTGATTCTGGTACATCAACGTGATATTCAAGACTCAGTTTCCTAAGGTCTGAGATAGGATTGCCCTGTTGACTCAACTCATAGCTTGGGGTAAAGGAGATTACAAATAGGAAGAGTGTCACACAGGGGCTTTGAAGCTACTCGTCTCATGGCTTCCTGGGCCTGGGCACCCTTCTTCCCCAGGATGATAAAACCCATTGTTACAACATCCCCTGGATGGAGAATCTCTCATAAACAGAGGTCAGCTGAGTGGCCCTATGAGACACAGTGAGTCAGAGGAATTTAAAGAGTCCTCAGGACTCCTCACAATCTTTCTGAAGGTGTTCACTGATTCACTGCATTCCTTCCTTCTGGAATAATTTTATAAGTTGAAAATACTGTTGGGCATATAACTTACCCTTCTCAAAGATGTTAATAGGGGAAGTCATCTCCAAATCGGCCATCTCACTTGTAGGTGTCCTTTTCCTCACAATCAGAATTCTTTAAGAGACTGGTCCAGGATGGCTTTTAGGAGAGCAAATGGATAGGGGGTCCTGAGATATACCTGTAGCAAACTCTACCTACCCATACTCTCTTGACTTTTGACCATTGCCATGCATGCCAGTTTGAGTTCCCATGGCCAACTCCTGCATGTCTGTCATGGGTCTGCCCTTGGGTGTCCAGAACCAACTTTGCCCTGCACACTGCCAATAGATGTGCCTGTGAATTCACCTTCTAGTAAGGGCAGCTCTGACCAATGACTGATGAGTACTGGGGCCTTTGGGCTGGGATAATACTGAGATGTATGTTTTGCATCATTTTTCAGAGTTCCCTGTGGGCTTAAGATTCAGTCGCCTTTGTGGAGAGTGTCTTTTATTTCCTGCCTGTTCTCCTCTGTGTCAACCTCAGTGTAACTTCTTGTTCTGTCCAAATAAACTACTTGTCCTCAAATCCTTGCCTTGGCTCTGGTTCTGGGGGAATCCAAATTACGATGGTCATCAACATTTGATATTTATATACATGTGTGCACACTTTTTTATGAAGAAGGACCCTGTAGTCTTTCTCAGATTCTAAAAGGAGACTGTGACTATTCTCGCATGATGCAGAGCTCTGCTAACACATCCTGCTTCTCCTTTGACAATCTACGTTTCCCTTCCTCCTTGCAATCCACTCATCCCAAAAGCCTCTAAGTATTTCTCCCTGGCTATTCAATCAATCTACAGGAAAGATCTGAAATGTATGTGCATTAATATTTAATAGAGAGCAAATATTCCAGGGACATTTTGACTTGAAGTGTCATGGAAGCACAGGACAGAAGAGATAGATTTTGTATCTGTAAGGAATTCAAATAAATCTGAATATCTTAGGGAAAATTTTATCAAAGAAGCAAGGGAAAAGAGTCAGGTCAATTGTTGAGTGTTCTGCTAATAAAACATCACTTAATACTTTTTCATCACCTAAATGAGGCTCTGACGATTGAATTTATATATGAACACATAGTCTCATACGCACACCAAAGACAATTATAAATCTTACAAACATATAGGTCAGACACAACTGCTTTTAACTGTCTATAAAAGTAAAGATGTATGCCTTTCTAGAAAAGGTTCGCAGCTGGGGGATGTCATTCAGATATTTTTACTTGCTAACTTATGACCTGTGATTCTTTTAGTGGTTCTTTGTCCTCAAGTTATTTCTAATGTGCTAACTACACACATGTGCACATGCACACACACACACCCACTGCTTTTAGACCAAATGCACAATATTTTTTCATATCCAGTATCAACATCAAGGAATATCCAAGACAGCGGCTGACAGTCTGAGGCTTACAATCTGCTTTCAAGGAGCTGCCAAAACGTACAAAATGAAACACTCCTATTCACAGCAGGGCTCTTTGTCAATTTACCTGATCTGAAATTCAACACTAGCTTAACTCCTAAAATTCTCACTTACTTGCCTTAGGAAAAGGAAAAAAAAAGTCATTTTTCTCAGCAGAGGACTACCGTCTGTTTGACAAAGCTTGCGTCTGATCTTCACGTGTCTACCCTTGCCAACAAACACAGATCAAATCCTGCTTGTGTGACATGGGGAAGAAATACTACCTCGTGACTTACTAAAGAAACGGTCTGAATTTGGCCACTGCTATGCGAACATTGCCAGACGGAGCCAAGGGATTGTGAATAGAATCCAGTCACTGCAAATTAGCAGGAGGTGTGTGTGCCCCCACCAGGGCCACCATCTGCAAAGGGAGAAATGTCTGTCCCTCGTCACACCCACTTCCATCAAGCACAACTGACAATCAGGAATCCCCTGGCAAGCTAAATAAAACTACGTTTCAAGCTGAATGAGTTAGAACTGCTCATTTGCTCCCGGGTGGCTGCATGGATGCTTAGAAGGACACATCTGTCCTCAGAGGTGCCACCTTGGACTTTACAAACGTGGGGAATTCACTTGGATATGATAAGACTTGTTACAATTTCTTAGTTAATTTTTTTTGTGCCAACTTTGATGCAGTTCTTCTGGTTCTGAATAAACAGTTGAAGTAAATTATAGGACTTGGGAATTTGTAAAAATGCAGAACAATTTTTTTTATAAACTTCACTTATTCTTAAAATTTCTCCCTCTCGCTCTCTCCTTCCCTCATTCATCCCTCCTCCTTTGCTCTTATATTCTCTATCTCTACTTTTTATTGAACTACTAAATGGACACAGAAATGTATGACATCTTAATTAATTTTCACAAAGTGAACATAGTTGTATAACCAGCTCCCAGGTTAAGAATAAAAGACAACCAGAACCCAAGAAACCCCCTTGGGTCCCTTTCCAGTCACTACTTCTTCCACTAATGGTTACTACTCTCCAGGATTCCAACTCCATAGATTCATTTCATTGGTTTTTAAACTCTGTATAAATGGAGTCCTACCGATGTACTCTTTTGTGTCTGGATTGTCATCATTGTAGTTCAATGTTATGTTTGTAGTATTCATCCATGTTATCCAAGTTCTAGTTTGTTCATACTCATTGCTATATAATATTCCTTTGTAAATATGTACCATTATTGATGCATTCTACTATTAAAGGGTATTTGAGTTATTTCCAATCATTGGCTATTACAAATAGTGCTGTGATCAGCTTTCTTGAGCAAGCATTTCTGATAATCATAAACACCCATTTCTTTAGTGTATATACTCAGGAGTAGAATGGCTGAGTCATGTCGTATGTTCAGCTTTAGTAGATACAGCCAAGCAGTCTTCCAAAGGGCTTGCACGTTCAGTGTTTTTCATCTTTACACATTAGCTGTTCTGATGTGTGCATTCTTTTATTCTCTGAAAGTTTTTTGTCTATTTTTTGTTTGTTTGTTTCTGAGAATATAGCATGCTCCAAAGCATATCCTAAGCACTGGGACTGGTACAAAGAACTGGACCCTGATCTTAGAAATTTGTCTGTTAAGAGTGACAGAGAAAGAAAACAACTCATAGAATTCACAATGGTGAGAGATTTAATAAGGGTCAAATGCAGTGGATGCATCAAGGAAGACTCAACCAGTTCCTTAGAGGAGATGATAAAGAATATGTGAGCTTCTGCTAGAGGCATGAGTAGAACCTAGTGAAGGTGAATAAGCAGAGAGAAAGAATCAAGGTGTGTTTCACGACCAGAAAAAGCCTGTGCATAGCTGGAGCACGGTGCCCATTTAGAGGAATGATGGGAAAAGTGCTTTGGAGAAGGGCTCGATGACTATGACAGGGAGCTGACATTTATTCATTAGGTCTTCATGGGGTCAGAGAGCTTTTTAAAAAGGGGAGTAACCTAATCAGACTTTTCACGTAAAATATTGGTGACCATATTGAGTCTACAGGGGCAGAAAAAAATGCTGGTGACATTTACATCAAACTTGCTGTAGGGTTAACAGTGAAGGCTCTGCCATCTGTGACTGGGTTCAAATCCTGCCCCCCAGCATTTACTGACTGTGTGATGGTGGGAAATTCAGCTTCAGTTTTGTCAAATGTGCAGTAATGGTTCCAAAACTTTCTACTTTCTGGAGCAGTTGTGAAGGAGATTAGCCAAGCAAAGGCCTCAACTGAGTCTACCAAAACATAAGCACTCTAAGAGTATTAATTACCAGGTTAAACAAGGAGATTAAAAAAAAGAACCAGGCTGATGAATTAAGCCTTTCTTGTGGAACATCAAGGGTGTTTTATGTACAACATGGAAAGGTAATAAAGTTGACATGTAAGGAAACATTTTCTGATTGTAATTTTGTGGTCATGTGATCAACAAATAGGTATCATGGGTGTTTTCTGTACCACATGGAATGGTAATAAATAAAGTTGATATTTTTGAAAACATTCTAATTACACATTCATGTATTCAATAAATAGGCATTAAGGCTATTACCTCCTCTCAAGGAGGTAAGCCTTGTGCTGCACACCCTGCGCACAAAATGAAATAGAACTGCTTCTGTTTCTAGGAGACATGATGACCCAGTATGACTCTAACCTGTAGACAAGGAAGCCCTCGATCCTTTCTGATGTGGCCAAGAGGGATGACGGGGATGGTCAGTAAATGGAGTTTTGAAAGGCAAGCTGGACAAAGGACACAAATGTGTGGGCATAGCATGGGGAGGGGGACAACACAACAGGCAAAGAGGAGAGCATTTAATAGAAGTAGAGGTAAAAAGAGGCTATTTGAAGCCATGCATTCTGTCTACCATGTGCTAATATTATGACAGTAATGATTCATCTACTACTTCATTCAAAATCTTTACCGAGGGATGACTTTGTGTCAGGAAGTATTTCAAGCACTGAGGATACAGCCATTTATAGCAGAGGTTCCTGCCATCTTGGAGTTCATAGTCTGCTTTGTTGAGAGAGACAACAATAAGTAAATGAGTACATAAATAGAAAATAAGAAAATGGCAGATGGCAATAGATGCTGGAAAGGAAATAGAACAGGTGATATGCTGCTGTGGATGGTTTAGATAGGAGGGATGGGGACGAGAAAGTGTTTCCAAAGAGATGACACAGGAGCTGTGGTTTTAAAAGATTGGGGAAATAATATTCCAAGAAGAAACTACAAGCCCAAGGTCTCTAGGCAAGATTGAGTTGGAGGGACTGAATATAAGTTTGGAGACATAGGTGAGGGCCAGCTCACATAGAATCTTGGGAGGGCAATGCCAGGTGCGATTTTATTCTAACTTGCAGTGGGAAGCCATTGAAATGGATGTGGAAAAGTTAAGTAGAGAAGTATAATAGCCAAAAATACAGACTGTGGGGGTGTATGAGATTGGAAAAGAGCAGCAGAGGAAAAGAGATGTCTGTTCACTAGCTTGAAGAGACCTGTAAGGTAAACTCCAGGGTCTCGTTCTTACATCAAAAAGTCTAGACGTGAATAACACCTACCTAGCCTCCAATTCACTTAGTCCCAACAGAGGGAGACCCATTTTTATCTTGGATGACACCAGACACTTCTGAAAACCTCCTAGGAATGTGTTGATTGTGTTCCTGAGCAAAGATGCATGCAATCAAAAACATCCATTGCTGCTTCCCTGTCAGACTCCAGGCTTGGAGCTGATGGCTCTATTTTTTTAAATCAATCCAAAGTAAATAAAAGAATGTAAAATGTTGATCAAAAGTAAACAAAGGGATTGAATAAAAGGAGCCAGCCATCACTAGTGACTTTTATTGCCTTTGCTGTGGGGCCAGCAAGGGAATTTTAGATGAAATCCCCCCTTCAGCCTCCAGGAAATGGTGCTTTGTTCAAGTAAGGCAGCTGCCCTTCCCTGTGGTTCTGTGTGGTCCACTGTGACCAGGCTCTGGTTTGTTTTCATCCAGCTAGAAGAGTGTCAGAATACGTGACCCCCGTGCTGCCTCACTGATTTCTCAGTAGAAGAGACATTCACATGAACTCTCCACATTATGGTCCCCAGGAAACAGCTACAAGAGGCACAACTTGGGAACAAGTTTTAGTTTGGAAAACGGAGGTATTTACTGCACAGGTGGGTCAAATGACTTGTATTAGCAGAATCTCCAACTGTCCAGGAGAGTCAACTTCAGAGGGATTGCCAGGGGATGGGAGTCACTGCAAAATAGTGATGTAATCTTAATTTCCTGGATTTTGTATTATGGACCTATGGCCATACAGAGGAAGTAAATAACTCCTTGCTTAAACATTGCTTAGGACGGTGGTATCACTGAAGATAAAATGAAGATTGAGTATAATTTTGGTTTAAAACACATACATATCTTCCTGTCTTGAATGTTTCCAGTACTCAGTAGTTGAAATCAGCATATTTAATTAGTTATAACCTATGAACACACTGTTTAGCAATATCATACTGTCTGTCCTTTGTCCCTTGATAATTCTGGAAACTTGCCATTCACTGTTTACTGAGGCTTGCAAACAAATTTAAGTTTTAGATTAAATAAAAGACAATTTTACTGAAAAAATTACAATAAATTCCAAAACCGAAGAGGACTAAAGTTATAGAATATCTTCACTGCTCACCTCCCCATTGACACAGCCTAACAGTGTTTTCTTTTATTGCTAAGAACCAAAGCTATGGAAACATCTACTAAAGTTTCTAAAGCACAACCCCTTTCAACATGAATGTTGATGCAGTTAAAACTTTGTTTCTTCTCTATAATGTTCTTATTCAGAAAGGTGATTCTTTTTCCAGACCTAACAAAACCTAAGGTCAGGGCTTCTATTCAAAGTAATCATAGAGTCTTTCCTGTCTCAAACATTTCATCACCTTTTTGTTTCAAGGAAGTGATGTATTTGGAGTTATAAAATATTTATCAACAGAGTAGCACTTGACATTCTTATCTGTAATAATCCAAGTTAGTTAATGCCTGGAGGAATAAATTCCATACTCTTTGCTCAGAAGTACGCTTCCTTAGTTGATTTAGAAATGTGACTGTTGTCATTGTGAACTTGATTTTGTGTTAAGAACATGATTATCCAAATCATTTATAAGTAAAATCAAGCTGGAGTCCGATGTCGGAGTAAAACCTCTACTTGCTTCTCTCCCTTCCAATGACCTTTAATTTATGCCTCCCTATTTTTTAGCAATTCTGCATTTTAACTCCAATATTTAAAAGAAAAAACGATTTAGTCTTATATTCAGATTATCAGGCTTAGTGTAATTGAAATTAAAGGGCCAGAAATGTGCTTCACCCAGAACGTACAGCGAAGTTGTTATGAGGACAGCTCAGAAACTTAGTAGCCCTGCAGCCCCCAGTAATTTCTTTGTAATAGCCATCATTATGGTTGTTACTAAATCATTAGGTGAAGTTTCTCCTCTCCACAGTTTTCACCTCTCATATCCCTCCCCAACCCTGCCCTACCAAAAAAACACCACCAAGAAAAACCAGACACTTTCTTTTGCAAAACTTCCCCTATTGGCTCTCAAATGACAATAGATAAAGATACAAGACTGGAACATCCTTTACAGTTTTGTTGTTGTTTTTTTTTTAATGCTAAAAAAGGTTTAATTAAGTTTTTAATAGGATAAACATTAATCTTTTTTAAACATTTTTATTGGTGTATAATTGCTTTACAATGGTGTGTTAGTTTCTGCTTTATAACAAAGTGAAGCAGCTATACATATACATATATCCCCATATCTCCTCCCTCTTGCATCTCCCTCCCATCCTCCCTATCCCACCCCTCTAGGTGCTCACAAAGCACCGAGCTGATCTTCCTGGTTTGTTTTTAAGTGAGGAATAAAGACACATTATTTTTTTCTCTAAGATTATATGCTAGATATGATCATTAAAACCTTAAAACTGCCAGTTATTTTTGAAAAAAATCTTCTCCAATTGAAATGTATTATTGATTAATTTGATGTCCCACAATAAATATTTTTGATAAACTTGATGTACTATATATATGTGTGTGTGTATATATATATATATATATATATATATATATATATATATACACACACACACACACACACCACATAAGGGCATTTTAAATTGTGTATGCATTTATTTATTTATGCATTTATATGCTCAATCATTCTTAGAACCAAATACATGTCTTGCCTTGAGAATTTCTAGTCTGGAGGAAATGTTTACGATTGAGACCCACTAATATATGGACTTTGCTCATGGTTTTAAATCAAGTTATTTATGCTCTTACATATGAAGTATCTATGTCTACTACATTTAAGTATGGACTGAATTAATCTATCCTTCATTCCTGGACAATCTCGCCTTCATTCATGTAATCTTAAAGCATTAGCATCAAGAAAAAAATAAACTCAGTTTAACTTAACCCAAGCCTTTCATCTTATAATTGAGAAAACTGAGAGGTGGGGAAGATAAATGACTTTCTTATATTCTTCATCAGATAGTTATTCATTCCATATCTTGCAACTAAGGATTTAAGGTAACCTACAGATATAAGACAAGAGGATAGAAAATAAATACAATAGGATCCACTTGGCCACAATATGGTTCTAGGTGTCCAAGTGACAAAAGCAGAATGTAATCTTCACAAAATCTAAGATACCTCTGAGCTGTCATCAGATTAATGTACTTGTGGGAAGCAAAGAGTTAGTACAGAGGGCTGAGAACCATGCTTCAATCCACTATATTCTTAATTAGAAAGCAAGTAACTAACTCCCAACCTGGTTTCTTTCCCAACCTGATTTTTTATCTTTTAGCCAAAAATCAATTATTTGGTTTTTGACTGCGTGGGGGTCGATGCCCTTAATTCCCATGTTGTTCAAGGGTCAACTGTACATATATATGCTTAGGTATACTGGTATCACCTCGTTTACTTCCAAGGACATTTATACATTGTCTAAAGATGATTTGAAAGCCCACTCTTTCTTCTCAATAATGAATGTGTTAGCTTCGTAAGTGATAATGTTAATAATGGCTATCATGTATTAGAAGTTTTACCAAATATCAGACACTATGCAAAGGATTTTTTATTCATCGCCTAATTTAATTTTTACAACTTGGAAATGTTAGTTCTCACAACAGTGAAATGTAGGGGATATTAATTAATCTCATTTTAAAGATCAGAAACTGAAGCTGAACCAAGTAACTTAGACAGTATGTGGAGAAGCCTGGATTAAATTCAGTTCTATGTGATTCCAAAGTGTGTGCTGTTATTTCTATGTACTTTACCTCTTATTACACTTAAAGTCCTCTCCACTGGCCCCAGCCACCCTCTCCGACATCATTCATCTCTCCTTCCCTTCCTGCCCAATAATTTCCAATCTGGTCCCATTTGTCTAAAAGATACTTCAAATCCTATCTCTTGATATCTCACAGGGAAAAATCTTTCTCACTTCTGGTCTACCATAGCTGTAATCTGTATCTGTCCTTAAGACATCTCATTGTGTTCTCATTTGAGTTTAATGAACTCTGCCAGCTGACAAGCTCTTAGAGAAAAGGAGACCAATCTTTATGTTTCTTCCTAGCACCTACATAGCATTCTGTAATTTTTAAATAAATCAATTAATAGACTTCAATTTTTTCCTTCAAAATTTGGGCTGAACACCAAATAATTCATGGAGAAGATACCTGACCTCAGAAGGTAATTTCACCTTACACACAAGATCCATTCAGAATGGGAGGATAACTGCTAAAAAGTCCCTTTGAAGAAGAAATTTCATGCTTATAAAGGGTAGTTTATAACCAAGGAGACAAGAAAAAGGGAAACAACTAGAAGGAAAAAAGGCTGAATAAAAAAGAGGATAGTCTAGAATGGGAGGAGAAGGTGAAGACAGAAGGGAGTGACAAGTACAGTTGGCCCTCTGTACTGAGGATATGAAACTGCAGGTATGAAATCGTGTATACGGAACCACGGATGCAGAGGACTGACTGTGTCACTGGAACATCCATAGCACAGGGTCCTGGAACCAATCCCTGAGTACACTGAGGGATGACTGTATACAGAAAAGAAGAAGAAGGAGGAAAAAGAGGATAAGGAGGAGGAGAAAGAGGGAAAAGAAGCAAGAAAGTAGGGTGTAGGAAATTAGAAGAGAGATAACTGAGCAATATGAAACTAGGATGTTGAAAATAAGTCATTTAGAGCTAATCCAGAGAGGACAAAAGTGAGCCATCTTATTATTTCATTGTTTGGGGAGGTTTTCTAATTTATGTTAGAAATTTTACAGGTCTCATTAAGATCCTAATTGCAGTGAAGATTTGCCCAAATAGGAAAATTTTGCCTAAGTGTAATTACTTTTGTTTAATACAGTCCATTCTTTAAATACATTTTTTTCTTATCCAACTGAAAGAAGGAAAACACCACTTAACAATCATTCACCACTAAATAACATATGGTATCTCATTTTTTCCAAGCTTCCTTGCCAGCATCAGGAAGGATTCATGGTTTTTGAAAGATCAGCAAACACTCTAGTCCTGAAGCTAATGTGAAGCTTCCAGAGGTGGGATGTGTCCCAGCAGTCCAAGAGAGGCCTCGGACAAAGCTTAATGTATCTTGAGGATGGAATGTCTTCTCTGGTCTCTGAAATTCCACTCTTCCAAGAGCAAATCTCCTTCCTTCCTTGGATGTTTCAATCTTCATATACTTGTGGCAGGAATGTTTCCCTTGAAATCTTCCAGGGTTTTCATAGTCTTCTAAATGTGTCCTAAGGCAATCATTGGAAGTTAAGATGCCTAGAAGGCCAAGGGATTTGATTTCTTTAATCAGTGTATCCAGGCCCAAAGGCATTCCTCTGTCTCTTGTTGAAATTTTAGTAGGGCCACCTACTCCCCTACGGCAGCAAGACACCAAATTCAAAGATGAGGCCTCACCAGGATCCCAAGAGCGAAAATGTTCTTTTTGTAGGTGTGGAATGGAGATTTTCCTCCCGCTGTTGAAAGCAAACCAAGCACCTTTCCACTCAAATATCACGTTGTGAATTCCTCTGAAATTTGCCCTCTGTCATGTCCCTCTAGATCTTTCCTTGGCCTCACTGATTTCCAGGTTCCGAACTCCCATGGAATATCTGTGTTTCTCATTTATTTCAACAGATGTATTTCCCTTTTCTCTAAATGGAATCTTGGCATCCTGTGGTCGGTCTAGATTTCTAACCTGCAGTCCTTATGTGTGTTTCTGTGGTCTTGGAGGACATTCTCCTTTGCGTCCTCTTACCACGCTCAGGAAATTAACTTGATCAAATGAAGCAGCGTGAAGCTGAGCTCAGTCAGCAGCGTATGCAGGTTCCTTACTCACCGGCTTGGCTTCCTACCGTCGATCACATCCTGAGTCACTTGTGGATGAACCAGCCTTTCCCCTGAAAGCTTCCATCAGTGGCAACCCCTTGAAGCGCTCATGCTAATGGGCTCTGGTTTTGAATTCTGGCATACCAGAAACAACATGTTTATTGAACACACCTAACTCAGCTATTTCATTCAGGTGCCATAGGGTACAACATTCTGCCAACCAGAGTTGAAAAGCAGACATTACATCCCTTTCACAGCTTCAGACTGGAAGAGAAGAATTTTTCCATCCCCTCATAAATCCATGAAAAGTCCCACTCTGTGGGTCTACTATAAGCTCTCTTAGGACAAATTGGCTAAATGAAATTTCCTAAAGGGTTCCATGAGCTGCTCAAGGATTGCATGAAGAAAGAGTTCCATGGGCAAAAAACATGGGGAAAATGTCCTAAGATGTCTCCCTCTTAGAGAATGAACATACACATGGTAAAGTTTCTAAGAAGATGGGAAACAGAAAATGATTTTACTTTCTCTAAACCAAAGTTTTCCAAACTAATTTGACAGTGACTCATTTTAATTAAATACCTATTGCAGAGACACAGGAGTCTTTAGGCTTTCCTGTCTGCCTGGTCGTCCATGAGGATTTTGGGTTTTCCCACTGTTTCCTTCATTTCTCCATTCCCTGCAGTTGCCCAGTGTGCTCTTTTGAGAGGGGGAGATGAGGCAACATGATTTAGCTTAATTTTCGAGATGCATTATGATGGTGACAATTACCAATCAGTAACAAATAACTGCTAACAAGACAGCAGTTCTTTTCTAGAGCTTGAGGTATCCACAAATACTACTTAGAAGGCTGAGTTCCTTTTCCCTTATCAAAAAAATCATTCAAACAATCATATTTCCTCTTGAGACACTGTTTATTCAGTAGTTTCACTCATTCAAGTGTGGCTGTGGGCTGAACCTCCAAGTTTTCACGTGCCTGTCTCCCTGTCCTCTTCAGAATTAGCTGATCCATCATCTCTTGAGAGAAACCCTCCCTTTCTCCTGTGCGGGAACTTTTCTGTCTACACCCTTCATAGCATTTATCATCATATGAATATTTCACTGATCTGATGACTTGTTTATTGGTTGTCTCTTCCCACTAGAATAGAATTATTTTCTTGCTTTATTCACCACTGTTTTTTCAATACAGTGTCTAGCTAGAGCATTTGTTAAATGAGTGAATAAAAATAAAGGGTAATTGGACGGTCCCTGTCCTGGAAGCCAGAAAATTGGCTTCTGGGGTCGCCTTGCAGCTATGTAGGCATGGAAGGCAGGCCTCTGTGCTCTGGGCCTCATGCACAGGGAGGGCAGCACACAGCTGGCCTCCAACAGCTCCTGCTTCATACTTCTGTGGTCCAAGTTCTTGAGGATCTCACATGGCCTGAGGTTCAACTTTAGCAAATCCTTATTCTATTTAAGCTATTTTTTTTTTATCACAACAATTACATTCAATCATTTGAAGATCTAGGTTATAGTTTCATCTGATAAAGCCATTTGTTTGGGGAACATTGGGTCCTTGCAGACACAACTTTGTTCTCAGTCTAGTCTATCTGCCCCAGACATTGTCCAAACAGACAAACTGAGGTAAATATGACTTGACTTCATTCATGGTACTTTGCAACTTCTCTTCTCTCCCAAGGAAAGGCTTAGTGGTGCAACAATAATATAATGTATTGTCCAAACCAGGGCACTTCGGAGAGCAAAATGGAGTTCTGTTAATAATTACATCCAGGAAAATAGGTCATTCTTTGTTTTCTAAAGCCCAGACATTGTCAAGGAAACAGAGTTATATACCTGTTAAAATTTTATATACCTGTTAAAATTTCTTCATTGGCAAAATGAAGAGCCATCAATATTTTGGCTTCTAACATGCATGTTATGAACAAAGATGTTTTGATAATGTCATAATTTTATCTGTTTTCTTTATTTTCACAATGCCTTTTTGATACAAGTGACAATAGTCAGGGACTGGGTAACAGAATTTCTCTGGAAAGCATTTAACTGAAAAAAAATTAATATGGGGCTATGCACAGAGATGAGTAGGTTTTTTTTTTTAACTTTATTTACATGTATATACACATGCACATATCTCTGTAAATATCACTTTATATATATTCACTCTATTATATATATACATATGTGTACGTATATATACACATATTTATTAATATATTTTTAATTAATAGACTTCACTTTTTAGAGCAGTCTTAGGCTTACAGAAAAATTGAACTGAAAGTATAGAGAATTCCCGTATACCTCCCCTACCAGGCACAGTTTTCCCTATTATTAACATCTTGCATTAGTATGGTCCATTTGTTATAACTGATGAACCAGTATTGATGCATCATTATTAGCTAAAGTCCAAAGTTAACATTAGGGTTCACCTTTGTGTTGAACATTCTATGGATTTTCACCACTGTATAATGACAGGTATCTACAATTGCAGTAGCCTACAGAACAGTTCAGTGCTCTAAAAACTCCTGTGCTCCACCTGTTCATTCTTCCCTCTCTACTCTACACCTCTAACAAACACTGATTTTTTTCCTGTCTGTGTAGTTTTGCCTTTTCCAGAATGTCACATAATCAGAATCATAGAGTATGTAACCTTTTCAGATTGGCTTCTTTCACCTAGCTAATATGTAGTTAAGTTTCCTCCATCTCTTTCTATGACTTGATAGCTCTTTTTTTTTTTTATCGCTGAATAATACTTCATTGTCTAGATGTACCACAGTTTGTTTATGCACTCACTTATAAAGGACATCTTGGTTGCTTCCATTTTTTGGCAATTATGAATAAAACTGCTATAAACATTCATGTGCAAGTTTTTGTGTGATCATTAGTTTTCAACTCATTTGAGTAAGCATCTGGGAGCATGATTGGTGAATTATACAGTAAGATTATGTTGACCTTTGTGAGAAACTGCCTGTCTTTCAAAGTACTATTTTGTATTCCCACCAACAATGAGGTTTCCCATTGCTCTATGAGTTGTGGGTAGTTTTAATGGAAGCCACAAAAGATTTTGAGCAACTCAGACTAGCAACAGCCAAAAGCCGTTACCACTCCTTGACCTGAAGGGCAAAGGAAGGAAAGCAGGGTTGGCAAAGCCCAGGGAGAACTGGAACCATGAAGGACCCATAATCATGGAGGCTCAGAGCCACTGCCAGGAAAGAGGTGCCAAGGCTGGGTGGGGCCAGGGGAATACGTATCCTGATTTCTTTCTCCTCTTACCACTGTTCTCCTGCCAGCATTTCCATTAGCTGAGCCAGGTAGAAGCTAGAGAAAAAGGGAATTCCCTTCATTTTGTCAGTAAGGGTCAGTCCCCAGGGATGCAGAGCAGGGCAGAAAAAGTGGCTGATGAATCTGCAAGGGACAGGGTACACACAAACATTACAAAATTATGGTCACGATACTATAGTAAGCAATAATGTCATGAGCAGTATTGTTTTTTGAGGAGTTTTAAAATGGTGCATCACTATTTTTCTGTAGAGTGTGTTACTGAGTCATTTCTAAAACCTTGTGAAACAGGATCAAGAACTGACATCACCAGCAGAGTGGAGGACATCTCTCCAGGACCTCCTTTCCTGCTTGCTCACCCTGGTGGGCGTCCCCTAACAGTCCCAGGCAGGTGGGTCTCTACATGACTTCAGATCTTTAGGGATGAGGGAGTCTTGTCCTTGTCTATCAGTTATAGTGCTTAATAATGCTGCCTTTGCATGAATGTTTCCAGGTGAAATTCCATTAAAATCCAGTGTCTGTCCTCTGAATCCACACAGTGGTGTTATAGTCAACAGCACTGTTGGCTGTCTTGTTAGCTTCCTTGTCTGTTAACCCCCTTTTGTTCAATCAGGTAAAGGACTTTCTTATGAATGTGGAAAAAACAAAACCCAAAACAACATTCACTGTCTTTGCTTTTTAATCTTTGATATGCAGGGTCCTCCAGAGCACCGGTACTGGGTGGTATAGCAGGGAGAGGGCACTTCTTTCCCTAGTTCAGAGTTTCTCAACCTCAGCACTATTGATATTTGGGGCTGGATAATTCCTCATTGTTAGGAGCTGCCCTGTGCACTGTAGGATGTTTAGCAGCTTCCCTGGCCTCTACACACAAGATACCAGCAGCAACCTCCCTAGTTGTGACAATCAAAAATATCTCCAGACAACATTGCCAAGGGTCCCCCACTAGGCAAAATCTCCCCCAATTGAAAACTACTGTCCTAGTCAAAAGGAGGCACTAGCTTATACCAGCCTTGTTGCCATAGTAACTTACCGTAACCTCCATTACTTGACACAGACATGGTTCTGTTCTTTGTAACCAAAAGTTTTTACAACCTGGATCCCAACTGGTTACAAAGTGCCACCTTCCAGAAAATTCTGTGGGGAGTAGATGTCTTTTCTGACCCAAACTATCTTTCATACTTCACTGCCATTTTACTCACACCCACATAATTCTTGGTTTGATCCTAGCTCTCCTTAGCAGATCTCAGCATCCCTTGTGGTCATGTGGGTTGGATCATTGGTGATACATCCAACTGCTATAGAATCTCAAATGGCAGTTGGAATAAAGACTTAGTGCTCTAGAATTTCTATGCTGCACATAATTGGAAAAAAATGTAGTGGGGGGAGAGGAATACTTATTTGTGCCTTGACCCAATCATAAGTCATCAAATACTGACCCTTCATAATTTACCATATCTTACACAATGGTCCTTGTTTATTCGGTGGTCTTGTTTATATCTAGAATATAGCAACTTCACTCTTGTCAGTCTTTATCTTCCTTCAAGTGTTGGAGGGGGAAGAAATTCTCAAATTACTCCTCCTTTTACACTGGAGGAAATTTTATTTATTTTTTATACCCTGCCTCATTCCAAAAAAGGTTTTGAGGAGAATGAAGACATTGGATGGCATGGGTCAGTGAGAGAGCAACTGGAATCGACATTTCCCAATTCAACACTATTTTCTGAAACAATGTCAAGCCCTTACAAGGATGGGAAAATAACAAAGTCACATACCGTGAAAGTCAAGGATTCTCTCTTAGGGAATAAGTGTCCTCAAGCTACTGTCTTCCCAGTACATTTGTGAGCTTAACAGTTTGGAATGTCAACAAGAAGGGTGACTGGGGGCAGAGGGACAGAGAGCTGCAAGAGGCTGCACAGCCCACTCATTGATCAACGCAAAGAAAGGAGTCAAAGCTGGAAGCTCTTAGGAAAGAGTGTGCAAGCTAACCACTTTGAATCAACAGGCAAGAGGGATTTATCTTCCCCAGATATGCACAAACCACAACAAAGAATCCTGAGTAAGCAGATCTCCCGAATACAATACTCTATAGGGAATGGGGCTCAAAATCTGTTCAATAATATGGTGACACCCTGTGTTGTCTGTCTTTCAACATCCCTCACTAACCAAACTTCCAAATGTTCAGTTCAACCAGGGAGATGTAATTGGTCACTTTATTTACAATAGTGTTCAAGACCAAATCAGGGCTTGAATTTTTCTATGCTGACTCATAGTTTTAAGAAAAGAGTGAGTGAAAGAAAAGAGAAAGAATAAAAGGAGCCAAGGAACAGTATGTAATGGATCCAGTTGGGGTTACTTAGTCTGCCATGGTCTTTCAAAAGAGGAAGTGGAAGTTTGAAAGCCAGCCTTTAAGTGGAAGTTCAATCGTCAGGGAAGGTTTCAAGCTCATCAGACCATAGATGTCATCAGAAGCCTTTGTCACAAGTTGCTTAGGATACCCTCAGTTATTAACATGCTTCAAAAGGGTCTAAAAGAGCAGACTCAAAATCACAGGCACGCACTCTGCAGAGTCAGCTGTCACTTCAGCTGGGGGAGCAGAGACCTTGGAGCAGCCTATGTTGCTGTGACCCAAGCACCTTGGCCAGAAACAGGGCTGGGAGCGTAGGCACAACCTGGATAGATCAAAGACATGGAAAATGAGGATGTCGGTTTGGCTAGCATAGAGCATCACTGATGATTGATATTTCCAACTGACTTAAGTCAATTCGATCTCTCACAATTACCAATTCCTTCTTTATTAATATAGGTAGCTATCAGTAATTAGAAATAAGTAAGGCCACCTCCCCCTAAAGCTCCCCACCAGTTACTATACAATAATAAAAGCAATTCTCAGAGAGAAATTTGACCCCAGTACAAATATCTATTAGCAAGCAAGTACCAAGTGCTAGGAATTCTTGACTTACTTAGTTCTTTATTCTGCTAGATATTTATACAGAGCCTTGGGTGGAAGGTTCACTTGAAACAGAGGAAAAAATATTCCAGTGGCAGAATTCAGGCCAAGTCAGATAAAAAAATCCTTCTACAGAGAGCTGAGTGAGGACCATTTCATATTCCTAAGCTGAAGATGTTATTCAAATGTTTGCAGACTCTTAGACTCATCTGTCCCCTTCATGCAAGATGGTACTCCTGCAGAGCATCTCCCCACAACCCACATGGCTTGAACAACCCTAAACCCACTAATGGGACACTACTTCTGATACCCATTATGCTAATTTACCAGACTTCTGATGTTCACCAAAAACAAAGAGAGCTTAAGAGCTCATAGGAGGGCTTTTGAAGTATAGCAGTGTGCTAGCAAACTGGAACTCAAAATGGGAGTGTTTGCTGATCGCCATTGAATAAATACTGTCACCACACTGATTTCAAGTTATTAACATGACACCCCTGAATGTGGAGTTAGAAAGAGATGTATACAACCAGCTCTCATGAGCTGGTTCAAGCCAGCACCTGGACACCACTTAGTGTGGTCTTATGATTTGAGTTTTCCAAATTCTGACTACCCTAAAAACACCCAATGTTAACAAATAGCTTTGTGTTCATTATCTCATGTTGCATAAAAAATTACCCAAAAAGTTAGCAGCTTAAAACCAAATGCATTTATTAACTCAGTTTTTGTGGTTCAGGAATCTTGGTAACACTCAGCTGATATTCCTTTGTCTCAGGGTCTCTTAAAAGGCTGTGATCAAGGTATTGGTCTTATTCATGGTCTCATTGGAAAGCTTGACTGGGGAAGGATCCACTTCCAAGCTCAATCTAGAGGATGCGGCCTCAATTCCTGCCAGCAGTTGCAGACAGGCTGCCCACAGTTCCTTGCCATGTGGATCTCTCCTGCTTCCTCAGCACAGCCATCATGGACTAAATGCCAGTGAAAGAGAGAGAGTGCCAGGAAGAGAGAGAGTGAAAGCAAGCTGGAGGTCACAGTGTTTTATAATCTAATCACAGAAGTTACTCCCATCACTTTCCCATATTCCATTTGTTGGAAGCAAGTCACTTGGTTCAGCCCACACTGAAAGGTAGGGTTTCACATGAAGCAGGAATACCATAAGGTGGGAATCATTAGGAGATATTTAAAAAAGAACATACCATAAGCTCCTAGAGTATAGTCAAAAATTAACTCCCAAGAATATGTCACATTGTTCATGCTGAAAGTATTTCAAATTAGATTATAAGCAATATAAATTAAGGCAATACAAGTTGAATAATAAGCTCAGTAAATGTTCAATAACTCTTCCTCCTCTTTCTTGTCTCTATGGTGTGGGAGCATTGAAAAGACACAGTTAGAGACTGCAACCTGGTAACTCAAGAGCTCCAATTTGGCCAATAAAATGTTGAAAGCTTTTAAAGATCTTTAAGACACTTGTCCTCTTCTCATCACCACAGAACTCACCATTCCCTGTTGCCTTACATACAACAGATTCACACTGTTACGTTGCCGCTCCGGTCCCTTCATGATTTGTATCAGGGACCCCTTGACATTGATGATTGTAATCTGCAGATAAACCTCTTTTGAACACTATTTTTAATATCTTCCCTTCCACTAAGCCTATTTGTTATTCAACAAATACTTTTCAAGTGCTTCTTGTGCTTAAGAAACAGTACTAGGCAAGCCATAATACATACAGCTCAGTAAAATACAGCTCCTTGGACTGACTAAATGATCTATGTCTCATTTTATTTTCTCATTTCAAACTCTGCTGTTCCAAAGATGGTCAATCTAGTGGGAGAAGCAACAGCAAAGGGTTGAGGAAATTTGGGAAATAAAACCTTATTCATTCCTTGAGCAAAGGAGTCCTTATCACACCCCACTGAAGCTTTGTAAGGTGGCC
The DNA here is from genome assembly GCF_028564815.1 of Eubalaena glacialis. Classification (NCBI taxonomy): domain Eukaryota; kingdom Metazoa; phylum Chordata; class Mammalia; order Artiodactyla; family Balaenidae; genus Eubalaena; species Eubalaena glacialis. The sequence continues at coordinate 40,038,873 of NC_083728.1, read as the reverse complement.
CAGGAAGACCCTCAAAGCACAGCAGATATCATAGACAAGAACAGTGGTTCTACAAGTGTGGTCCCCAAAGCAGCAGCTTAGCCACCTCTGGAAATGTGTTAGAAATGCAAACTCTTGGGCTCTACCCCAGACCTTCTGAATCAGTAACTCTGGAGGTGGGTCCCAGCAATTTGTGTTTTATCAAGCTTACCAAGGGATTCTGATGGGTTCTCTAGTTTGAGAATCACTGTGCTAGAACATGTCAGAGCTGAAAGATATCTTATGGATCATATGCTCAATTCCCTGACTCTACAGAAGAGGGAATGGAGGTGCTGAAAAGTGACACAACTGATTAATTTTGCCTAGCTAATGAGCAGCTGCCTCTCTCAAGCATGGGCATCTTGAGTCGTGAGATTTCAAGCAGGCCAGGGGCTGGGCTCCCTGTCAGCCCTGGGCTCCCGCCTAAAGCCATTCCTTGGCTCCGAGTGTACCCAGCACCTCTGTCCAGTCATGCACAGCACGTCCTGCCAGGTCTGCAGGTGTGGTTCATGTACTCAGAGGTGTGCCACTGGAAGAGTTAAACAATTACCAACCCTCGCTGGCCTTTCTGCTCTTTAATGCCACATACCTGCCGCATTACCTGCAAAGGTGAGCTCAGACAGAGGCTATGATCACACACCTCCCTGGACACACGCCAGTGCTGAGGGGCCCAGGATTGGGCTGCTGGGACTGCCACCTTATTTACACAATTAATGTTTGGACAATAAACCCGAACCTCCCCAACATACCACACCCTGGAATACAGGATCATGGTGAAGGGCACAGAATTCCTGGTATATTTCAGGCATAACCTTCTGAATCACCATACGGAATGACCAGACCTCACAAAGGCACATTACATGAGTCTGTGAATAGGCTGTAAATAAAATAACAACAGGAAGCAGTATTCATCAGAGCAAAAGTTCCCTTATTCAGTAAGAAGAGGGACAGATGTTTTTAGCTCCATCCTTCCATATACATGGAGGCTGGGAGAAAGAGATGAGAAGAAAGTCCTCTAGAATTTTTCCAAAGTTATTATTTCTATGAATGGGACTAGAGAACAATAATAAAACTGTAAAGCACATGTCCTTATTTGGGCTACTGGATACCTTTTAAGTTTATTTTTGAATCCTCATGTCAATTTCCAAACATATAGAATGAGAAATAGAGGGAGGTGAGGAATGGGTTATTCTGGGTCTAAAGCTACATGTTTACAAGCAAATGAATTTTGGTGACATTTTGTAGGAATGATCTCTGAATTCATAAGTACCCATTGTAACATGAAAGTCTGTTTTGAATAGTGCTTCTCAATGAGGGGCAAGAGGAAGATCATGGTCCTGAATCTCAAAAGCATTTTAAAAAATGCAAATGCTCCTCCTCAGAATATAGAGTAAAACTCCTGGGGCTGGAAATGGGGGCTCTGACACACAGTGACGTTTAGTCTTGGCACACCCCCCCCAACTCTGCTCTGACTCTAACAAGGGTACAAAAAACGTGAATATGTAATTCATAGAAATTCTGAAAATCCACAATACTAGATTGTGTTCCTGAAACAGAGCAGCCAAATCTTAATCATCTCTGAATTCTTACACCCTAAAGCAGAGATCTAGAACCAGTGGCTCCTGCTATGTACAGACATGTTTTACACAGTGTTGTATACACAGTGTTTAACTCATTTTTAAAATAAAGTTTTGAATTAGCTACTGCAGCAGCAGGCTATATTTTTCAAAGATGATTGCAACACTAGTTCCTGGCCACATGCACTTCTAGAGCATAACCTTGTCACTACCCCATCAAAAGGCAAAACCTTGAATCTGGTGGGCTTTTGACTGCTTTGACCAATATAGTCTGGCTGGAGTGATACCACATGACTTCTAAGGCTGGGTCCTAAAAGACCACACAGCTTTCTCTTTGTAGGAATACTGGCGCTTGAAGCTCTGCCGGGAAAGAAGTCCCACTACTCGAAGCCTGCTGATGTGAGGAAATGGGGCCACATGGGGAAGCGACAGGTAGTTGATCCAAGTGGAAGCTCTGCTCACTGAGCATTCCCAGCCCAGGAACTAGACGTGGAAGTAAATGGGTCTTTAGATGATTCCAGACCCCAGCCTTTGAGTCTTCCCAGCTGAGGCTTCAGACCTGGTGGAGTCGACACAAGACATGCCCACTTTGCTGGTGATTTCCAAGCCAAACAATCCATGAGAATAATAAAATGGTTATTTGTAAGTGGATAAGTTTTAAGCTTTTTTTTTTAAAGCATCTTTAATGGAGTATAATTGCTTTACAATGATGTGTTTCTGCTGTATAACAAAGTGAATCAGCTATACATATACTTATATCCCCGTATCTCCGCCCTCTAGCGTCTCCCTCCCACCCTCCCTATCCCACCCCTCTAGGTGGACACAAAGCACCGAGCTGATCTCCCTAAGCTATGCAGCTGCTTCCCACTAGCTATCTATTTGACATTTGGTAGTGTATATATGTCAATGCCACTCTCACTTCGTCCCAGCTTCCCCTTCCCCCTCCCCCAGTCCTCAAGTCCATTCTCTATGTCTGTGCCTTTGTTCCTGTCCTGCCCCTAGGTTCTTCAGAATCTTTTTTTTTTTTTTTTAGATTCCATATATATATGTTAGCATACAGTATGTGTTTTTCTCTTTCTGACTTACTTCACTCTGTATGACAGTCTCTAGGTCCATCCACCTCACTACACATAACTCAGTTTCATTTCTTTTTGTGGTTGAGTAATATTCCATTGTATATATGTGCCACATCTTCTTTATCCATTCATCTGTTGATGGACACTTAGGTCGCTTCCATGTCCTGGCTGTTGTAAATAGAGCTGCAATGAACATTGTGGTACATGACTCTTTTTGAATTATCGTTTTCTCAGGGTATATGCCCAGTAGTGTCATTCCTGGGTTGTATGGTAGTACTATTTTTAGTATTTTGAGGAACCTCCATACTGTTCTCCATAGTGGCTGTATCAATTTACATTCCCACCAACAGTTCAAAAGGGTTCCCTTTTCTCCACACCCTCTCCAGCATTTACTGTTTGTAGATTTTTTGATGATGGCCATTCTGACTGGTATGAGGTGATACCTGATTGTAGTTTTGATTTGCATTTCTCTAATGATTAGTGATGTTGAGCATCCTTTCATGTGTTTGTTGGCAATCTGTATATCTTCTTTGGAGAAATGTCTATTTATGTCTTCTGCCCATTTTTGGATTGGGTTGTTTGTTTTTATGATATTGAAAATCTGCTTGTATATTTTAGAGATTGTATATTTCCAAAAGCTGCTTGTATATTTTGGAGATTAATCCTTTGTCAGTTGTTTCGTTTGCAAATATTTTCTCCCACTCTGAGGTTGTCTTTTCATCTTGTTTATGATTTCCTCTGCTGTTCAAAAGATTTTTAAGTTTCATTAGGTCCCATTTTTAAATTTTGTTTTTATTTCCTCTAGGAGGTGGGTCAAAAATGATCTTGCTGTGATTTATGTCATGGAGTGTTCTGCCTATGTTTTCCTCTAAGAGTTTTATAGTGTCTGGTCTTACATTTAGGTTTTTAATCCATTTTGAATTTATTTTTGTGTATGGTGTTAGGGAGTGTTCTAATTTCATTCTTTTACATGTAGCTGTCCAGTTTTCTCAGCACCACTTATTGAAGAAGCTGTCTTTTCTCCATTGTATATTCTTGCCTCCTTTATCAAAGATAAGCTGACCATATATGTATGAGTTTATCTCTAGGTTTTCTATCCTGTTCCATTGATCTATATTTCTGTTTTTGTGCCAGTACCATACTGTCTTGATTACTGTAGCTTTGTAGTATACTCTGAAGTCAGGGAGCCTGATTCCTCCAGCTCCGCTTTTCTTTCTCAAGATTGCTTTGGCTATTCGGGGTCTTTTGTGTTTCCATACAAATTGTGAAATTTTTTGTTCTAGTTCTATGAAAAATGTCACTGGTAGTTTAATAGGGATTGCATTGACTCTGTAGATTGCTTTGGGTAGTATAGTCATTTTCACAATGTTGATTCTTCTAATCCAAGAACATGGTATATCTCTCCATCTGTTTGTATCATCTTTAATTTCTTTCATCAGTGTCTTTTAGTTTTCTGCATACAGGTCTTTTGTCTCCCTTGGTAGGTTTATTCGTAGGTATTTTATTCTTTTTGTTGCAGTGGTAAATGGGAGTGTTTCCTTAATTTCTCTTTCAGATTTTTCATCATTAGTATATAGGAATGCAAGAGATTTCTGTGCGTTAATTTTATATCCTTCAACTTTACCAGATTCATTGATTAGCTCTAGTAGTTTTCTGGTGGCATCTTTAGGATTCTCTATGTATAGTATCATGTCATCTGCAAACAATGACAGTTTTACTTCTTCTTTTCCAATTTGTATTCCTTTTATTTCTTTTTCTTCTCTGATTGCCGTGGCTAGGACTTCCAAAACTATGTTGAATAATAGTGGTGAGAGTGGACACCCTTGTCTCTTTCCTGATCTTAGAGGAAATGGTTTTAGTTTTTCAACATTGAGAATGAAGTTGGCTGTGGGTTTGTCATATAAGGTCTTTATTAGGTTGAGGTAAGTTCCCTCTATGCCTACTTTTTGGAGGGTTTTTTAATCATAAATCAGTTTTGAATTTTGTCAAAATCTTTTTCTGCATCTATTGAGATGATCATATGGGTTTTCTCCTTCAATTTGTTACTACAGTTTATCACATAGATTGATTTGAGTATATTGAAGAATCCTTGCATTCCTGGGATAAACCCCACTTGATCATGGTGTATGATCCTTTTAATGTGCTGTTGGATTCTGTTTGCTAGTATTTTGTTGAGGATTTTTGCATCTATGTTCATCAGTGATATTGGCCTGTAGTTTTCTTTCTTTGTGACATCTTTGTCTGGTTTTGGTGTCAGGGTGATGGTGACCTTGTAGAATGAGTTTGGGAGTGTTCCTCCTGCTGCAGTTTTTTGGAAGAGTTTGAGAAGGATAGGTGTTAGCTATTCTCTAAATGTTTGATAGAATTCACCTGTGAAGCCATCTGGTCCTGGGCTTTTGTTTGTTGGAAGATTTTAAATCACAGTTTCAATTTCAGTGCTTTTGATTCGTCTGTTTATATTTTCTATTTCTTCCTGGTTCAGTCTTGGAAGGTTGTGCTTTTCTAAGAATTTGTCCGTTTCTTCCAGGTTGTCCATTTTATTGGCATATATTTGCTTGTAGTAATGTCTCATGATGCTTTGTATTTCTGCAGTGTCAGTTGTTACTTCTTTTTCATTTTTAATTCTGTTGATTTGAGTCTTCTCCCTTTTTTCCTTGATGAGTGTGGCTAATGGTTTATCAGTTTTGTTTATCTTCTCAAAGAACCAGCTTTTAGTTTTATTCATCATTGCTATCATTTCCTTCATTTCTTTTTCATTTATTTCTGATCTGATCTTTCTGATTTCTTTCCTTCTGCTAACTTTGGGGGGGTTTTGTTCTTTCTTTAATTGCTTTAGGTGTAAGGTTAGGTTGTTTATTTGAGATGTTTCTTGTTTCTTAAGGTAGGATTGTATTGCTATAAACTTCCCTATTGTAAGATTGTATTGCTATAAACTTCCCTATGAGAACTGCTTTTGCTGCATCCCATAGGTTTTGGGTCATCATGTTTTCATTGTCATTTGTTTCTAGGTATTTTTTGATTTCTGCTTTGATTTCTTCAGTGATCTCTTAGTTATTTGCTAGTGTATTGTGTAGCCTCCATGTGTTTGTATTTTTTACAGACTTTTTTCCCGTAATTGATATCTAGTCTCATAGCATTGTGGTTAGAAAGGATACTTGATACGATTTCAATTTTCTTAAATTTACCACAGCTTGATTTGTGACCCAAGATATGCTCTATCCTGGAGAATGTTCCATGAGCACGTGAGAAGAAAGTGTAATCTGCTGTTTTTGGATGGAATGTCCTATAAATATCAATTAAGTCCATCTTGTTTCATGTATCATTTAAAGCTTGTGTTTCCTTATTTATTTTCATTTTGGATGATCTGTCCATTGGTGAAAGTGGGGTGTTAAAGTCCCCTACTATGATTGTGTTACTGTCAATTTCCCCTTTTATGGCTGTTAGCATTTGTCTTATGTATTGAGGTGCTCCTATGTTGGGTGCATAAATATTTACAATTGTTGTATCTTCTTCTTGGATTGATCCCTTGATCATTATGTAGTGTCCTTCTTTGTCTCTTGTAATGGTCTTTATTTTAAAGTCTATTTTGTCTGATATGAGAATTGCTCCTCCAGCTTTCTTTTGATTTCCATTTGCATGGAATATCTTTTTCCATCCCCTCACTTTCAGTCTGTATGTGTCCCTAGGTCTGAAGTGGGTCTCTTATAGACAGCATATATACAGGTCTTGTTTTTGTATCCATTCAGCCAGTCTGTCTTTTGGTGGGAGCATTTAATCCATTTACATTTAAGGTAATTATCTATATGTATGTTCCTATTCCCATTTTCTTAATTGTTTTGGGTTTGTTATTGTAGATCTTGTCCTTTTCTTGTGCTTCCTGTCTAGAGACGTTCCTTTAGCATTTGTTGTAGAGCTGGTTTGGTGGTGCTGAATTCTCTCAGCTTTTACTTATCTATAAAGGTTTTAATTTCTCCATCGAATCTGAATGATATCCTTGCTGAGTAGAGTAATCTTGGTTGTAGATTTTTCCCTTTCATCACTTAAAATATGTCCTGCCACTCCCTTCTGGTTTGCAGAGTTTCTGCTAAAAGATCAGTTGTTAACCTTATGGGGATTCCCTTGTATGTTAATTGTTGCTTTTCCCTTGCTGCTTTTAATATTTTTTCTTTATATTTAATTTTTGAGAATTTGATTAATATGTGTCTTGGCATGTTTCTCCTTGAATTTATCCTGTATGGGACTCTCTGCACTTCCTGCACTTGATTGCCTATTTCCTTACCCATATTAGGGAAGTTTTCAACTATAATCTCTTCAAATATTTTCTCAGTCCCTTTTTTTTTTCTCTTCTTCTTCTGGGACCCCTATAATTCGAATGTTGGTGTGTTTAATGTTGTCCCAGAGGTCTCTGAGATCGTCCTCAATTATTTTCAATCTTTTTTCTTTATTCTGCTCTGTGGTAGTTATTTCCATTATTTTATCTTCCAGGTCACTTATCTGTTCTTCTGCCTCAGTTATTCTGCTATTGATTCCTTTTAGAGAATTTTTAATTTAATTTTTTGTGTTGTTCATCATTATTTGTTTGCTCTTTAGTTCATCTAGGTCCTTGTTATATGTTTCTTGTATTTTCTCCATTCTAATTCCAAGATTTTAGATCATCTTTACCATCATTACTCTGAATTAGTTTTCCGATAGACGGCCTATTTCCTCTTCATTTGTTTCGTCTGGTGTGTTTTTACCTTGCTCCTTCATCTGCTGTGTATTTCTCTGTCTTCTCATTTTGCTTGAGTTACTGTGTTTGGCGTCTCCATTTCACAGGCTGCAGGTTCGTAGTTCCTGTTGTTTTTGGTGTCTGCTCCCAGTGGGCAAGGTTGGTTCAGTGGGTTGTGTAGGCTTCTTGCTGGAGGGGACTGGTGCTTGTGTTCTGGTGGATGAGGCTGGATCTTGTCTTTCTGGTGGAGAGGACCATGTCCAGTGGTGTGTTTAGGAGTGTCTGTGAACTTATTATGATTTTACGCAGTCTCTCTGCTAAAGGGTGGGTTTGTGTTCCTCTCTTGTTGGTTGTTTGGCATAGGTTGTCCAGCACTGTAACTTGCTGGTCGTTGAGTGGACCTGGGTCTCAGCGTTGAGATGGAGATTTCTGGGAGAGCTTTTGCTGTTTGATATTATGTGGGGCTGGGAGGTCTCTGGTGGACCAGTTGTCCTGAACTTGGCTCTCCCACCTCAAAGGCTCAGGCCTGACACCTGACCAGAACACCCAGACCCTGTCTGCCACACAGATATGTACATGGGAAGTTTCTTGCCCTTGGGAAGTCTGAGGTTTTCTGCCAGCATTCAGTAGGTGTCCTGTAGGAGTTGTTTCATATGTAGATGTAGTTTTGATGTATTTGTGGGGAGGAAGGTGATCTCCACATCTTGCTCCTCTGCCATCTTGAAGGCACCCTAGATAAGTTTTAAGTTAATTTGTAATGCAGAAATAGTAATAGGAACAGTTTCCAACATATATGCATAGACAGACTTTCCATAACATTTCAAAGTTTCTTGAAAAATTGAAGGCTATGGCAGATGGATACAATGTGTTCCTAAAGCAATGAACTAGGTAGCAGACCTAGCAGCTAGTACACAGGAAACATACGTATTCACTGGATGTGTACTCTGCAGTTTGCACAGCCACCATCCCTGACACTGTGAACTGAGTTTTAATGATATGACTTGTTACATTCATCCTGTTGTTTTTCTTACACAGCAGAACTGTGTGCTTCAAATGGGGTAAATAAGACAGAGAGGGCCCTGAATCTTTCATACCAGCACCTTCTCACCTGGTTCCTGTATGTACTGTTGTTTTGCAACCCCTACCCTGGAATATAGCTAGCACATAATAAATATTTGTTGAATTTCGAAATCAATCCATCCTTCTTGCTGATTTTATATTTATGTCTGGATTCTGCTGATAAAATTTTCTTTTCATGTAAGTTAAGTGGCACTTAAGACATCTTTTCTCTTTCTTCCTTCTTTTCTTTCTTTCCTTCATTCCTCCCTCCCTCCCCCCACCTTCCACCTTCCTTCCTTCCTTCCTTCCTTTTTCTTTTTCTTTCTTTCTTTTCTTTCTTTCTTTCTTTCTTTCTTTCTTTCTTTCTTTCTTTCTTTTTCTTTCTTTCTTTCCTTCTTTCCTTCTTTCTTTCCTTCTTTCTTTCTTTCTTCTTTCTTTCTTTCTTTCTTTCTTTCTTTCTTTCTTTCTTTCTTTCTTTCTTTCTTTCTTTCTTTCTTTCTTTCTTTCTTTCTTTCTTCTTTCTTTCTTCCTTTCTTTCTTCCTCTCTCACCTCCTTCCTTCCTTCCTCACTTTCACAGCTTGCATCCCTGTTTGTGTGTGTGTGTGTATATATGTATATTATCTATATAACACATTATGCGCTGGCTCTCCTTTCATCTTCCACTCAGAATATAGAATAATAAAATAATAATTTTCAAACTGAAAAATTCTTGTTCCATAGCAGAAGTACCATTTTGTTCAAGGAGCAACTGCCTTAGAAGCATTTAGGAAGTTCTTTAAAATATAGAAACCAAGGTCCTTCCTTGCCCTTGGCAACTCATATTGAGGGCACCGAGACAGAAATCTGGACCTCAATGAGTGCTTCACAGGATCTCGGTGCACACGCAGCTTTAGAAACCAGCCCAGCTTTCTTTAAGTGGCTACAATGGAAGGTAGGCTCTGCCATGAAACCCCAGGATTGCAAAGACAGATCTGATGTGACCAGGGTGACAGGTCCAGGGGAACTACAGGAAGGTCAGTGACCAAGTGGATGTTGCATTGAGGACCACGGTGAAAATGAGATGGCAGGACAATGAGAAGTTTGAACCAGGACCTCCAATAGCACAGAGACTAGGAGACCAGAGGAGTAAGGTAGGCTTAAGCAGGGCTTTTGTCATGGAGCCTGTGAACCTGGACAGGGAGAAAATTCCAACTTGTTTGTATTACTCTCTGAATGGAATGTAGCACTTCCTTTAGTTCTGAATGTAAGCAACAAACCAAAGTAGCATTAACAGGACCCATGCTTTGTCCTAAAAGAAATCACAGATATTTCTATATCACAGAGATTTCTTATGATGACATTTTCATTCATCAATACTTCAAAATTATGATAGTTTTTAGGCCCCTTGCTAGAAATTGCTATTTAACAGATTATTTCAGAAATACATCTATCACTATGTCACAATTTTAAAAATTGTTTTGATATATAATTAGTTTCCTTTGTAATCCCCAAAGCTGTATGTTATGGATTTAAAATGTTCTTCAGGATGGTGTCCACAGGCTTCACCAGACTGTCAGAGACCTGTGTACCCAGATTAAAGGAAGAGGTGAATGATGGAGAGGCCAACCTGGTCCTTACAAGACTTCTAGAAGATCCAGGTTGCCTATCCTTCGAGGGAGCAAAGGAAGGTGACAGAGAGACGAGGCCCCCCAGGTGCACTCAGCATCCGGGCCACTCCTCCTGGGTGCCTGCTGGGACAGACTGCAGTTTGTACCTGCATCCACTGGTCAGCCAGGAAGAATCCACGGTGCCAGGACTGGATTGGGACATTCGAGGCTAAGGGTCCATCTTCTCCTGGAGACTGGGCTGACCCCTGCATATCCCCAAGCCCGCAACCAACCTCTGAGGTCACTTATTCAGCCATCCTTTTAGGTAGCATTGGAAGCACCACATTTGCAAAGGCTGGAATAAGATAGTCATACTTGCAGACAAGTGAAGAATGTATTTCTTCATACAGGGCTTGGGAAGGATGCACACCCCTCACATTAAAACCAGTGATCCTCTTTTATGAGCTGATGGGCCAGCACTGTGCAAAGCCATTTATTCATCTTCACAAAATCCTACAAAGCAGGGGTTTCTTCCAATTTAATTTTAATATCTTCACTTTCCAGATGAAGAAAAAGAAGATCTGCAAGATCAATTGCTATATAATACAAGTACCTATTATTATTATTAAATATAAATATATTATTAAAATATAAAATATAAATGTAAATATAGTAAATATAAATATTGTTATTAAAATAAATATAAAATAATGCTATATTATTAAAAGTATTAATATTGCTTAGTAATTAATTATAGATTATACTTATTAATGTGGATTCTAATTTTAAGATCAATACTACTTAATATTGTTTTGCTGAATTAATTATAATTAATTATTAATGCAAATAATATTTATAATAGCTAATGATAATAATAATATTGTATCTTGCTATGTACCCAGCCATGGACTATGCATTGTACTTTCATTTTCTCATGTAATCCTTATACAACTCTCTAAGATGGATGCCATTATTGTTGCTGTTTGGTAGATGTAGTGGTCAGGGGCTGAAGGACTTACCCAAAGTCCCACAGTTGGGAGCTACTCTGTCCTTGGAGGACTGGAATTTGAATCCAGGTTTTTCTGACAGAAAGTCCATGTTCTCTCCTTTCTGTCAAGGGCTTCTGGTCCTCACTGTGCGCTTATGTCAACACCCCTCTAGACCTACATATTCGTGGCTAGTTGGTATTCTGGAACCTCCCAAGGACAGGGAAGGGTGGGCAAGTTTCAATGTCTCAGAAGTGCGGAGCCATTGGAGCCGTTTCTTCAGGCCAGAATCTTGCAGACGTCCCCCACTCTCCCCCATGTCTTCTGAAACTTGAGTCAGCAGCTGAGCAAAGCCACAAAGACAGTCCCAGGAGGTGTGGTGTGACCAGGAATAAACACAGGCAGGGAACATTCGAACCAAAACGCACTGAAACTTGACAACCAGGACATGCCAGGACACGCCAGCTCATGGCTCATAAAAGTTGCAACTTTTATTGTGAACATTCAGTCACTTGATTAAAATAATACTACCAATAACACCACCTGCTGACACTATTGGGGTTCTCCGGCATTTGGGGGGACAGCATGTGCAAGATCCACTGCAGGGAAAGGGCTGTGAAACCACAGGCATATGGACATTTTCTTGCCCTTGAAGGGAGGAGATGCAGGGTAAGGTTAAGGGGTGGAATTTCCCTGGCTCCTTCCATGACGCCAAGACCAAGGTTAGAAATGAACTGAACCACCTTGTAAAAAGCATTATATATAAAGTCATCTGTTTACCTCAGCCACTGCTGTCACAACCCCGTGTTCCTATCAGGGGTTTAAAGCAAACACTGTGAGTGGCTAAAAGAACAACATCGTTTCTGATTCTGTCTTAAGACCTGATTCACTTATGAAATGGGCTTATGAACTTAAAATTATGGGAGGGGAGGTTGGAGGGGAAAGACAAGAACCCTTTTATTTAGCATATTATTCACAATGAAAATTGGCACAGAAGCCAACCACATACATTAACATAGCTTGGGCGAGTTTAAAGCTTATGAACACATTTCTGTGGAAAAATGTGAATATGGAAAATCCCCTCTTTTATTTTGCCCTTTCCAAAAAAGCAATGAGTTCTGGGCTCAATGTGTATCCATAACCTCACTTAGAAACTGGGAAATGCCAAGTGGGACTGAACTGGGGGAGCCCGGGCTGAAGGGAGCCAAGGGTCTGCCACCTTGGAAACCAGAGGAGAGGAAGGGAGGAGGCCTGGGACTCCCTCGCGAGTCAGATTTTCTCCTGAATCGCAGAGGGGAAGCCCAAGGAGACCAGGCTGAGGCCCTCGGTGCCTCTCTGCTGATAGGGGTGTCTGCTGGGGGAGATGCATTATAATTAGAAGAGAGGGAGAGAGATCTCTTTTTAATCTTGCTCAAAATACACCAATTTAAAGGGAAGTTATAGTTAAAGAATTGTACACAGCAGTACCCAGGAGTCTAGTGTGGTGATCTTGTAATTGGGTTTTATTCATACAGTGCTTCCTTAAGGACCCTGTAAGTACTTAGAAACACAAAGTAATTCATCCTCCTCAAAACTGCCTTGAAGATAGCGGCTTCTGCTGATAGTTCTTCATGTTTCAGTTATTTTGCAGCCTCTACTAGATACTTCAGCTGACAGTTTCCCTGAGGAATAAGGGATTAACTATTCATTCACAAACAGGGGAAACAGTTTAGACATAAACAGCCTAAGGAAATTGTCTGTCACTGCTGAGCACCTTCCATCAATGTATTTGTCTGCCATCCTCCCAACCATCCATCCACCCATCCACCCATCGACCTATCCATCCATACATCCATCCATCCATCCATCCATCCATCCATCCATCCATCCATCCAATGAATAATTTATTGAGGGTCCAAAGGACACTTGCCTATGCACATGCGAAGGTCTAAAGAAGCCCTGGGGAAATACTTACAATTTCTGAAACTCATCCTCACTGCTTAGCCTAGAGAGATAGAGCAGCGCTGGTTCTGGTGAGGAGACAGAGCACGCAAAGGCTGTGAAGTAGGAAAGAAATAATTTATGAACCAAGTGAAATGTTAAGTAAATATATAAGCAACATCTTTGCTGGAAATGATCAAATAAGGAAATCTATCCATCAGGAAACAATCGATACATTTCTAGGAAACACTTGTCAAGTAATTATTTGAGCACCTATTCTGTGGCCTACTCTGTTCTAGACCCTGAGAATACAGACAGGCTCTTTCTATGCTCACAGCTGCTCCCAGTCCAGCTGTGAAGGAGGCACATGACATTGTATCCACATTGTGGCAAGTGCTGCAAGCTCTGTGATTGCTGACGGCAGAGCCCATGACCCATTTTCAGGCTCAGAGAGGAAGAGGTATGTACAAAGGCCCTGTAGTGAGACCTGGCTTCTGAGGAAAATTCTGAAGGCCAGTATGGCTGGAGAGGTTGGTCATCTAAGGCATTGGACCCCAACCTTTTTGGCACGAGGGACCGGTTTTGTGGAAGACAATTTTTCCACGGACGGGGTGGTGGGGGTGGGGGATGGTCCAGGCGGTAATGGGAGCGATGGGGAGCGGCAGATGAAGCTTTGCTGGCTGGCCACCTCTCACCTTCTGCTGTGCGGTCCGGTTCCTAACAGGCCCTGGACCGCTACCTGTCCGTGACACGGGGTTAGGGACCCCTGATCTAAGGACTTATAGGCTATGCTGAATGAAATGTAAAGTCACTTACAGTGTAAAACAGGAAAGACTCTACCATATTTGCTTTTTAAACTATGCTTCTGGCTCCTGAAAGCAAGGCCTGTGATGGCAAACGGTGGGAGCAGGGAGTTCACTAGGGCAGTCATTCAGGCAAGATGGTAGTGGCATATGAATTAGGACCTTTCAGGTAGGGAAGGAGAAAAAAATGGGAGATGCACTTAAAAGCTATAGCAGGAGAGAAAGAAATCAGAACCTCTCCCTGGGAAGCCAAGGAATGGGAAAGGAAGAAAATGCCTCCCTCTCACCCTAAATGGCGGCTGGAGGAATGGTGGGTGTTGCAGGGCTCAGGGTGGGAACATGGCAGAGGGCAGGTTCCTGCCAGCAGACTGGGTGGTTGTTGGTGGGCTGCTCTTGAGACCAGCTCCCCACCCAACTTAGCTATGGGGAAAGAAGATTTGAATTGAACCAGCTTCCAGAATGCCAGATACGTCTGTGTGCATTCTTATCCTTCTTCCAGGCTTCCCATGTTTTTCATGCTGTGATGTTTTTAGTCCTTAAATCCAAAAATGGAAGAAAGAAATGGGAAGTCTCTGATATTTGGAGTTACAGTTTCTCAGATCCAATTAGAATGAAATTCAACATAGACACTGATTAATATTAAAATATTAAATTTCAAAAATAATATTAAAATTATTTTCAACTTAATTTTTGAAAATCACAAAATAAGAGTTCCGGTGGCCTGAAATCATACTGCTATTCCCTTTGGCCCAAACAGAGAGGCCTTACCTTGTCAGAGAGTGCAAGCTTTCCCTTGCATGCACATGGAAATAGGATGTGACAGCCACCACTGCCCATACTTGGGGTGTCGCTCTGCCTGTGGGTCACCCACCACTGCATTTAGAGCAGTAGGTCAGCAATTACTTTGAGCTTTTTGTTAATGAGTTTTAAAAATTACTAATCAGAGTCACTTAAATGATTAAGAAGCTGGGCTTGGATATCACAGCATATGAATTTGTCACAACTTTTCTCAACTTAGTGTATAAATTTGGCAAGTGATTTTTTTTTTTAAGTAGAGCAAGTGTCATTTTGTCAATCTGTTATTCAAAGATTAACTCTGACCATCATTTCTTATAGGAAAATTGACCAAGATCTCTAAAATTAAATAATGATAAGAATAAGTTTATATACCTCATAAACACTGCCAAATATTCTAGGTTGCTTCTGTATATGTGTGTGTTGAGGGGGAGGGAGTTATAGAAAGAAGGTAGGTATGCAAAGAATAGAAGGTGGTTCTTGTTATTTTTCAAAACCAGTTCATCTTTTCTAATGAGTCATATCCCTGTGTCTAAGCCAAGTTCTTCCATGTCCCCACTGGCCTCAGCTTTGGGAATCCTGGGTATGATTCATGGGTCATGATCCTGAAGACAGAGTCCTATATTTCTCTAAAAACAATTTAGGCCCTTCAGCCTGTGATGCAACGATACAACTCCATATAAATCAGTGGGAGCTTTTATGGGTTGACTAATATGTTAACACCCTGTGATCCAGAAGTGGGGTTGCCTAAGCTTTTTTTAGGCTGGGTCATATAAATTGTGTCTCAAGCAGTGTTGTAGAGTTTTCAGTATCTTCCAAGATGATGTGGTAGAATGGGACAACAAATGGATGATTGATATGCTTGACTTTGTGCAATTCTTAACCATTTTTTGGTTGGAAAGAGATCAATTCCTGTGCATTTATTTATTTTTAATTTTTTAGTGGGTCGTTGCTTTTTGTAATTTTTATTTTATATTGGAGTATAGTTGATTTACAATGTTTTGTTAGTTTCAGGTGTACAGCAAAGTGATTCAGTTATACATATACATAAAGCTGTTCTTTTTCAGATTATTTTCTCATTTAAGTTATTACAGATATTGAATATAGTTCCCTGTGCTATATAGTAGGTCCTTGTTGTTTACTTATTTTATATATAGTAGTGTGTATATGTTAACTCCAAACTCTTAATTTATCCCTCCCCCCACCTTTTCCCTTTGGTAACCATAAATTTGTTTTCTAAGCCTGTGAGTCTGTTTCTGTTTTGTAAATAAGTTCATTTGTATCATTTTTTTAGATTGCACATATAAGTGATATCATATGATATTTGTCTTTCTCTGTCTGACTTACCTCACTCAGTATGATAACCTCTAGGTCCATCCATGTTGCTGCAAATTGCATATTTCATTCATTTTGATGGCTGAGTAATATTCTACTGTATATAAGAACCACACATATCCATTCATCTGTTGATGGACATTTTGGTTGCTTCCATGTCCTGGCTATTGTAAATAGTGCTGCAATGAACATTGGGGTGAATGTATCTTTTTGAATTATGGTTTTCTCCAGATATATGCCCAGGAGTGGGATTGCTGGATCATATGATAACTCTATTTTTAGTTTTTTAAGGAACCTCCATACTTTTTTCCATAGTGGCTGTACCAGTTTACATTCCCACAAACAGTGTAGGAAGGTTCCCTTTTTTTCCACATACTCTCTAGCATTTATTGTTTGTAGACTTTTTATGATGACCATTCTGACTGGTGTGAGGTGATAACTCATTGCATCATTAGCAAATATTTTCTCCCATTCTGTTGTTTGTCTTTTCATTTTGTTTATGGTTTCCTTTGTTGTGCAAAAGGTTTTAAGTTTAATTAGGTTCCATTTGTTTACTTTTATTTTCATTACTCTAGGAGGTGGATCCAAAAAGACGTTGCTGCAACTTATGTCAAAGAGTGTTCTGCCTATGTTTTCCTCTAAGAGTTTTATAGTATCTGGTCTTACTTTTAGGTGTTAATCTATTTTGAGTTTATCTTTGTGTATGGTGTTAGAGAATGGTCTAATTTCATTCTTTACATGTAGCAGTCCTGTTTTACCAGCACCAATTATTGAAGAGAATGTCTTTTCTCTATTGTATATTCTTGCCTCCTTTGTCATAGATTAATTGACCATAGGTGCATGGGTTTATTTCTGGGCTTTCTATCCTTTTCCATTGATCTATATATCTGTTTTTGTGATTCCTGTGCATTTATGTCAGCTCTCAGCTGTTTATTCTTGGAACTGCCAGAATTGCCCTTAGCTCCCAGGACAGGACCTAGAAATTATAATATCTGAACTTCATGACTTGTGAACACAGTGCCAATCAGCTTCTGAAGGACTGAGTGAAATCCCTGTTTTTACTTTTTTCTTAACACTGAAATTTAGCTTTGCAAAATTTGTTATACAGAGAGTCTATAGGCTGCAAGAGCCACTTTTAGCCATCTTAATAAGTTCTTCCAGAGGCCAACCAATATCATTCAGTGTTATAAAGATAGATAAGAAAACACCATTTGTAAGAAAAATATAAATGAACAGATCTTAAGACAAAATCAAGCTCTTTTTAATTCAACATATATTATTAAATGGGTATCATTTTGAAACTAACCCCGAATGACAAATGTGTGTTCTACAATGAAGTAGTTACTGTTAGGACCACTGGGTTGATAAAGATACTGGTTCTGAGGAGAAAATGATCAGACTGATTAGTAATATCTGTCATAGGCTCAGATTTGGGGAGTAGTTGTTTTAGAGCCATCTATTTGCCATCCACACCCTAATTCCTAAGCCAGAATATTAAAAATTATTGTACTGTAAATAAGATGAAACCCAAGATGAAGACAACACATTATCTAGTATATTCCCATTGCCAGAAGAGCTCTGTGTCCTTCCTCACTTGAGAAACCTCCATTATCAAAAGTCAGAGAGGCTTGCCAGTGAAGAAAATCTTAATACCAGATACCTAAGCTCTCTCACCTGGAATCCCCATGACTTTGATATTCAGCATATGCTAATGATTTCCTAATGTTTATTCTTCAGACCCAAAATCTTTCTTGCACTTTGAATTATATTTTCAACTGTTTATTAGACAGCTTCATCTCAAACACGGCAAACTCAAGAAAAAAAATTAATACTCTAACAAGATCCCTCTTTGCACATTTTCTAATCTGTTAATGACATTATTATGAACCCAGACTAGAACCTTAAAGTCATTCCTCTTTTTTCTTCAACCACTTCACACAATCAGCCACCAAATCCTAGCAATTTTAACACTTGACTTCTATCTGTATATTAAACCTAACACCTTTTCATTTTGTACTAGTTTTCTATAGTCACATAAACAATTACCAAAAAATTAGCAGTTTAAGATACCCCAGTTTATTATCTCACAATTTCCTTGGTAAGAAGCCTGGAAATGGGTTAGCTGAGTCCCCTGAGCAGGGTCTCACCAGCTGTGTTCTCATCTGAAGGCTCTGGGGAGGTATGTGCTTCCAGATTCTATCATGTTGTTGACAGAATCCAATTCTTTGTGGTTGTAGAGCTGAGATCCCATTTCCATGCTGGTGGTCAGCTGGGGGCTTGCGCTCAGCTCTTTGAAGCCCACATTTCATGCATCATCTTCAAAGCTAGCCATGGAGAATCCCCCTCATATCAAATTCCTGTCACACTTTGAATCTCTCTTACTAGGAAGGTCCCAGTCTTTAGTACTCATCTGATTAGGTCAGGCTGCATAGAGATAATCTCCCTTTCCTAAAGTCAACTAATTTGGGACCTTAATTATATCTGCAAAATCCCTTCACAGTAGCACTAAGATAAAAATGATTCATTGAATAACTTATAGAAGGTGAGTATATACCAAGGCATGTGGATTTGGAAGGATTAAGGGGGAATTCTGCCTTCCATATTTTCTGTGGCCACCGCTTTAGTTGAGGCCCTAACTATCTCTGTGTAGACCATTACAATGACCATCTGGCTCTGTCTTGAACTGGAGTTCTCAAAAGCAGAACTTGAGATAAGAAAGCTTGGGCAGTCTGTTTGCAAGGTAATCCCAGGAAGCACTCATGGTAAAGCAAGGAAGTGAAACAGAAAAAGAAGAAAACCAATACACGGTATTGGAGTAACTATGTTAGAATTCTAAGTAACTGGGGCTTATTACTGCTGCTGAGTATGAGAACGCTGGAATATCATCTCCCAACTCCCACCACTATTGCTTGAGAGCTGCTCCCACTTGTTCCGTAAATGTCCTCTGAAATTTTTTCTTCTTGTCTAACTAAATAAAACACAGATCTGATCCTGTCACTCCTCTTTCTAAAAACACTTATTTGCTTATACTGTCAACAAACAAACATTTTGTTTATTGCAAAATATGACATGCAATGCCCCATGATAGTCACTGTGAACTCAGTAGCAAAAAGACAGCCATGTAGGGAGCTTATAAGAGGAATGGTCCAAAAAAATGAAATCTAAATTCCTTAGCATAGCCCAGGTCTTTCAAAATCTGATGCGAACTTATATGGGCAGCATCTTTTCTCATCTTTTCCATTTAATCTTCCATTCAGGTGACAAAGTTTTCAGTGTTCCTGGAAAATTTTGTGCTCTTTCATGGTTTCATCAACTTTGCTCAACCTTAAATGTTTTCCCATTTCTCCCTTTTGGGGAAACTCCTATAAAATACCTTATCCAAAATGGACTTCCTCTGTGCACCATTCTGACACCCCTGTCTCAGTAGCTTTTATCACTCTTATTGCTCACAACTCATGGCTTACTGCATAGGCGGTCCTTCTGGAATAAATGCATTCAAAACCCATGAAAAAATTAAACAGTATTATATGGTATTCTTTCTGATATGAAGAAGATGGTATTCTTTCTGATATTCTTTCTGATATATAAGATTACTTTTTGGTTTAGATTTCCATATATGGCATTGTTCTTGGTTTCAAGTATTTGTCTATGTACATAGATGGATAAATACAGAGATACAGAGATACATAAGCAAGAGATGGACAGATATACACCTATAAATAGAGAGATACACAGATATATAAGTAAGACAAAATAGTAATTTTAAGGAATAATTTTTATTTGGTTTTTGATATTCTGGGATTCAACACAAGAGCTGTGTCACAAGTCAATGTGTCCTTGGGGCTAGGTTTTTGTTGCTGTTTTTCTGTTTGTTGTTAGCTCTATTGAGGTATAATTGACAAATAAAAATTATATGTATTTAAGATGTACAACTTGATGTTTCGATGTACCTATACATTGTTAAATAATCACCACAATCAAGCTAATTAACATATTCATCACCTCACATAGTTACTTTTGTGTATGTGTTTGCATGTGGTAAGAACATTTAAGATCTACCCTCTTAACAAATTTAAAGTATATATACAGTATTGTTAACTAGAGTCACCATGCTGTACATTAGATCTCCAAAACTTATTCACCTTGCATAACTGAAACCTTGTACCCTTTGACACTTTGACAAACATCCTATTTCTCCCACCCACCAACCCCTAGCAACAGCAGTTCTACTCTGTTGCTTCTATGAGTTCAACTATTTTAAATTCCACATATAAGTGCGATCATGAATTATTTGTCTTTCTGTGACTGTCTTACTAAACTTAGCATAATGTCCTACAGGTTCATTCATGTTGTTGCAAATAGCAGGATTTCCTTCTTTTTTAAGGCTGAATAATATTCCATTGTATATACTACATTTTCTTTGTCCCTTACTTATTGATTGACCCTTGGGTTGTTCCCATATCTTGGTTATTGTGAATAATGCTGCAATGAACATGAAGTCTCAGATATTTATTTGAGGCATTGATTTTATTTCCTTTGGATATATAATCAGAATAAGGAATGCTAGATCATATGGTAGCTCTATTTTTAATTTTTTGAGGAATCTCCATACTGTCTTCCATAGCGGCTTTACCAATTTGCATTCCCACCAACAGTGTACAAAGGTTTCATTTTCTCCATACCCTCATCAACACTTGTTATCACTTGTCTTTTTGATAATAGCCATCCTAACAGGTGGGAGATGTTATCTCATTGTGGTATTGATTTGTATTTCCTCAAAGATTAATGATGTTAAGACCTTTTCATACATCTGGTGACCTGTCATATGTCTTCCTTTGAAAAGCATCTATTCAGTTCTTTCCTATTTTTCAAATCAGGTTATTTTTCTTTTTGTTATTGAGTTGAGTTCCTCATATATTTTGGATATTAACCCCTTATCTGATATATGCTTTGCAAATATTTTCTCCCATTCCATAGGTTGCCTTTTCACTTTGTTGATTGTTTCCTTTGATCCATAACTTTTTAGTTTGATACAATCCTATTTGTCCTTTTTTGCTTTTGTTGCCTGTGTTTTTGGGGACTTATCCCAAAATAATCATTTCCCAGACCAATATCAAGACACTTTCCCTATATTTTCTTCTAGTAGTTTTACTGTTTCAGGTCTTATATTTAAGTCTTTAATCCATTTTGAGTTTATTTTTATACGTAGTGTGGATGAGTCCAATTTTATTCTTCTGTGTGTGGATATCAATTTTCCCAGCACCATCTGTTGAAGAGACTATCCTTTCCCATGTATGTTCTTGGTAGTCTTGTTGAAGATCAGTTGACCATATGTGTCAATTTATTTTTGAACTCCTTATTCTGTTCCATTGGTCTATATGTCTCCTTTTGTGTCAGTATCATTTTTTTTTATTACTATAGATTTGTAATATAATTTGAAATCAGGAATTGCGATGCCTCCAACTTTGTTCTTCTTGCTCAAGATTGCTTTGGCTAGTTGAGGTCTTTTGTGGTTCATAGGAATTTTAGGATTTTTTTTCCTATTGCTGTAAAGAATGGCATTGGGATTTTGATAGGGTTGAATTGAATCTGTAGTTCACTTTGGGTTGTATGGACATTTTAACAATACTAATTCTTCCAATCCATGAACAGGGAATCTTTTTCCATATATCTGTGTCTTCTTTTATTTCCTTCATCAATGTTTTATAATTTTCAGTGTACAAGTCTTTTACCTCTTTGGCTAAGTGTATTTCTAAGTATGTTTTTGTTGTTGTTGCTATTGTAAATGGGATTGTTTTCCTAATTTCCTTTTCAGATAGTTTGCTGTTTGTGTATAGAAACACCACTGATCTTTGTATGTTGATTTTGTATCCTGCAACTTGGATCTGATTTTAAAGCTGAAGGTCTTGTAGACATCACGGATGGACAAGCTCTGCCAAATTTTATATTTCATGTCAATAATATCCCTTTTCTTTTGAGAAGTAATCTTTTCAACATATCTTCATGCGTTTTCTTTCTTTTTTTTTTTTTTTCTTTTCCTGCTAGACAAAGTATTTGGGAGTATATTGATAAGTGTATCTGACTTAAAAGGCTATATTTTTAAAAATTAGCTTTATTCCTGTGAAGCCTAATGCACACTGTAAAGTAGATATAAGTAGTTTCTGTTAAGCAATACAAAGACATTTAAAATCACAGTGGACCTACATAGAAAAAGATGTATTTTAACCAAAATATTGCCACTAAAAATGAACTTGGGGACTCAGAAATTTGAGGTACATAGTTGGGATTCCTTTTGTTTCCCTTGAGTCCCTAGTGGTTCAAGAAAACTGCCAGTTCTAGAAACATTTCTCTTACTTGAAACTTTCCTTTTAATAACTGTTATTGAATGTTTATTATAAGCTATGCATTATGCCATGTATTAAGGTTTTAAAAAAAATAAGATTGAAAGAAATGCATTGAGGAAGAAATATTAATTACTTTGTCTCAATAAATATTATACCCAACATGCCCAAAATTTTCTAAAATCAATTAGGGAAGACCTGACTTAATGAGGCTTTACACTTACCTGCTAAATGTAAATTTTTAGATTTCAGATAATTAGGAAGTCTATGTTCACAATACCAAAAGAATACTTTCCTGGGTTAAACTGGAAAGATCAAGGTCTCCCAGAGATCAAGAAAAGCTTAAGTACTTCCTTTTTTTTAAAGTTCCTATAAAATTAAAGAAATTAAAAATGCTATCATTTGATTAAAAAACTGCAAAATATTTTAGATATTTACCTTGAACATGGTAACTCTTTTAATTTAAAAATACAATGCAATATGACTGTGATAGTTGTAAAATTAGTACATGTATTCACAAATAATTATTACTTCATGGTTCATTAGAGATTATATGGTTCAGATAAAAGTACACAAGTTTAAAGTTGTAACATGAACATCTTTGGATTCACCTTTGACCTCTATATAACAGTATGTTTGTGTGCACAACCTCATTTGGAGAAAATGTCAAAAGAATAATTTATAAACTCATTTAAACACAGAAAGTGTAAATGTGAGATCACACTGAAGGGCCCTGTGACATGCATGCCCTGGTCAAAAAAGGAAAAGTGGCTGATATTTTGGAGTTGTCATCACCTGGGACCCTGGCATACATGAGAAGAAGTGTTTTACTTTAGAAATACTCCTGTCTTTGAGAATGAAGACTAACTTCCCTCTGTGCATTCCCTCTCCTCACCCACAAACCAGAATCCTTCCTGCCATTAATCATGACAATCCTTTTTGATGTAAATAGAAAGTATTCTATTACCACCTAAAAAAACAATATACTTGGCCTATGACACATTAAGTTGATGCCCAATCAGAGGAGAATATAATACCAGGGTTAGCGGAAATAGATATCTGGAAATGAAATAGGGAAGGAAAGGAGGGAGAGAAGGAAAATGGAAGAAGAGAGGAAAGAAGAGGGAAGGAATGAAGGAAAGGAGGAAGGGAGGGGGGAAATAGAGAAGGAGGGAAGGAAGAAGGAGGAAAAGGAAGAAAGCAATGTCATTTCTCAAGGAAGTGAGGACAGGAGACCTTGTCTCACAGGCAGAAGCAGAAACGTGAAAAATCTCCAAGGACCTTTCTAACACAGACACTGAATCTCTGGCTTTAGCTTTTCCCAACAATGAAACGATAGGAGAATTCAGGGCCCGGGCACTGCTCCGGCATAACTGTGGACAGATTTTCCCCCATATGTTTACAGAATTCCAAAAGTACAGAAATAGCTGTTGAGCTCTAAGCAGTTTTTGTAAAATTACCCCAGCTCAGAGATGTTTTCATTCTACCCTGGGGACTCTTTGGTGAAATCTAAATAAGTGGAAAGATTCAGCTATTTTGGAGTTTTCCTTGTGCTAAATAATATTCTGTAGATTGGATTAAAAGCAGAAAAAAATGTAGATATTTTCACATTCACATAAATCAAAATGGCTGAATGTTTAAAAACAAACAAAAAAGTGCCCTCAGGCTGAAACCAATTATGGAAATTCTTAGCCGAAAGGGATAATTTATTAGATAATTTATAATGAGCACAACGCACAAATGAAAACTGCTATCTCTGACCTCAACTACCACAAACACTGTGATGTTTTCTATCTACAAAAATGATCACAATAAGGTTTGTGGAGGCCCCGTGCAGGAGGGTTAGGCCAGGGGTCCACAGGAGCCCTGTCTGTCTGACTGAATCTGACTCTGACTCCAGAGACAGTAGCTTCCCAGTGTGACGACTGTGGGGGACTTTTCTTTCTTCATTGATTCCATTGATTGATTTCACTGGCTTTTAGGAGATCACTTTTTAAATTAATTAATTTGCGAAAGCACAATGAGTAAACCTTCTTCACCTGGTGAGTTCCCTCTCATTCTTCAGAGAGCAGCTCAGACATCACTTCCTTTGAGGGGTCTTCTCTGACCATAAATGCCCAACAAAAGCAAGCTGAATATTATGTATTACAACCTCTAATCAGTATCTGTCTCTCTCTTAGACTGGAATCCCCAGAAGTGCAGAAATAATGTCTATCATACTCACGGTGATGGCCCCATGCCTAACCTTTAGTGGATACTCAGCAAACATTCATTGAATGAATGAAGGAAAGAAAACTAACCCTAATAGCTAGATAATATAATTGCATTGGTAGGAAGATTTTGACTGCAAGTAACAGAATACTGAACTGAACTTAATAAGATGCCCAGAGGTGGGGACTTCCCTGGTGGTCCAGTGGTAAATACTTTGCCTTGTAATGTAGGGGGTGTGGGTTCGATACCTGGTTGGGGAGCTGAGATCCCACATGCCTCGTGGCCAAAAAACCAAAACATAAAACAGAAGCAATATTGTAACAAATTCAATAAAGACTTTAAAATTGTCCACATCAAAAAAAAAAAAAAAGATGCCCAGAGGTGGATGTTTCCAGAGTGTGTTAATTGGGTAGCTTGACCATGTCAGGGCACTGAGTCTACTTCATGGTCAGGCTCTTGGTTTTCCCCTCATCATCACAAGAAGGCTGCCACAATCATGAACACTCATCCTCAAATAACTGAGTTTAAAGCCAGTAAATATAGAGAGAAGAGATCACTTCTCAAACATCAGTCTTATTAAAGAAAATTGTGGAAGCAACCTAAATGTTCATCAACAGATGAATGGATAAAGATGTGGTACATATATACAATGGAATATTATTCAGCCATAAAGAAAAACAAAATACTATTTGCAGCAACGTGGATGGATCTGGAGATTGTCATACTGAGTGAAATAAGTCAGACAAAGACAAATATCATATGATATTGCTTATATGTGGAATCTAAAAAAATGGTACCAATGAACTTATTTACTAAACAGAAATAGAGTCACAGATGTAGAAAACAAACTTATGGTTACCCAGGAGGAAAGGTAGGGGAGAGGGATAAACTGGGAGGTTGGGATTGACATATACACGCTACTATATATAAAATAGATAACTAATAAGAACCTACTATATAGCACAGGGAACACTACTCAATACTCTGTAATGACCTATATGGGGAAAGAATCTGAAAGAGAGTGGATATATGTATATGCATAACTGATTCACTTTGCTGTACAGCAGAAAGTGACACAACATTGTAAATCAACTCTACTCCAATAAAACTTAATTTAAAAAAAAAAGAAGAAAATTGCTCCTTGGAAATCTCCTGAACAGACTTCTTCTTCAGTTCCCGATGACCAGCATATGATCACATGCCCTCAGACCAGGGGTCCCCAACCGCCTGGGCTGCATACCAGTACTGGTACCAGTCGCAGCCTGTTAGGAACTGGGCCACACAGCAGAAGGTGAGCAACGGGCAAGGGAGTGAAGCTTCATCTGCAGCTCGCTCCCCATTGCTCCACATTGCTCGCATTACTACCTGAACCATCCCCCGCCCCTGTCCGTGGAAAAATTGTCTTCCAGGAAACCAGTCCCTGGTGCCAAAAAGGTTGGGGACCGCTGACTTAGACTACCTGCAAGGAAGGCTGGAACAACAAGTGTCTGGCATTTTCCATGTCTATAATAAGGGGAGGGCTCTGTGAGCAAGAAGAAAGGGTGAACAAGAAGCTATCGGGCAGCAATCAAGAGTCTGCCAGAGGGGCCTATGGTTGTATTCTTTACTCGCCAGTATTTTTTTAAATGTGTCATTAAATGTGAGCCCCGTGTGCTCTAAGAACATAGGAAGAGCATGTCCTGCACACAGCTTTCCCTGGTCCATGGATGCAGGTAAGCATGTGAATCCAAAAATGTTTCATGTATAATTACATCCAGTGTATGATAGAAAAAAAAAAAACCCTGTCAACATGATGATCTTGAAGATGATTTTGAACTCCTATTAGATCAGAGAAACGTACAGAAATGTATCCTGTTTCATCTTGCCATCTATTGGATGATGTTTTTCAACTGCTGGGCTGCTGTGATTGGCTGCTGGGCACTAGTGATTGTCATTAGAGCAAAATGGTTTTGTTGGATCTGGAGAAGTAGTATACCATGTTTTATTAATTTTTTTATTCCCAATAAATGTAAACGTTGCTTTCATGTGCTTACCAGATCAACCAAAACACTCAGTGAGCACATTAAGTAGACATTGTTTGGAGAACCAGAAGGATCAGAGACTGCTCCATGTTAGGTATGGCATCTGACGTCTCTGCGCAAGTGTACTGAAACCCAAGATTATTGAGAAGTCAAAAGATGCAGAGACTCAGCTTATTGTATGACTGGAGTATGGGTTTTTATTTAAGTGCAGATGCTGGAAGCAGATCTTATGTCTGTTACTTCCTCTGTCCTGTTAGCTCTACTTCTAAACCTGGTTTAAAAATTCCTCAATTCACGGCAAAGTGCTGAAATAGAATTCTGTTTCAGCTTTGTTGGCAGGAATTTGACATACCTGGGAATATAAGCAGCCTATACAATTGACTTGGAGATGGAGGATGAGTTCCTTCTTCAACTCAGAAAGACAGGAACACGAAGGTCCCACTCAAGGTTTTCCCAGACCCAGAAGGTGAGTGACTTCACTGTTCCCGGGAACCATTAATCAGATCTGCTAAATTCATTTACTGGTTGAAGCTCAAACTAGTCTTGTCAGAGTGCGGCAATCATGAGCTGTCCTCAGCATGGGACAATTTTACACACCATGCTCCTTGGGATCACCTGAAGTTTTGAGCAACCCTCTGGAAAATCTGCCTGGTGGTTTGGTATTACAGGAAATTCTTACTCTATTTTGTGGCTCTTTCACAGGAAAAACATGTCAACTGTATTGTTTAGGCTTTTTTCCTAGCTGCATCATTACTTATTATATTTTATCTTCTCTTAAACCCATTTCCTGTATTTACACACCTTGTTAGTTTCAAAAGTTTAGAACTCTACATCTCTCAAAGAATGCTATTCCTTTTTCCTTCCATCCTGCAAGGCTCCATAGCCCTGGCCCCTCCCACATTTGCAGTGATTTGCATGTTGTCTGTACCTATGATATGATGAGCCTCTCAGAACACTCACACGGATACCAAAGGATGTTGGTTTGTGCACATGTGTAAATATTAGATATGGCAGCATTCCTTTGGAAATTAGGAAAAGGTTTAATTTTGAGGACTTGACATTTCTCAGAGTCATGAAAATGTCTGATAGAATTAAAGCATATTTAAGACACATTAAAAAGGAAAAACCAGGGAGAGGTATGCAGTATGTTGTCTCATGTTGTCCAAAGGCCATCTGCAACAAAAGTAACTGAGGAGCTGGTTATGAAATTGCAAATTCTTGATCTTCTTAAATGTACTAAATCAGGCTCATGAGGGGTGGGATTTCAAAATATGTGCTTTTTGTCTCCTTCTCAAGGCGATTCTCACACATCGTTGGAGAGATGCTAGCATAAGACATTTCCAACCTATCAATTTTTCAGTCAGTCTGAAACAGGGGAGGTGAATGGGTCATCAAAATGAGGCAAAAGAAAGATGTTACTTTCTAAATACCATACTGGTCATGGCTATCACTTAAAGCATCCCTGTATCATGGATTTCTTTGGCAGACTGGGGAAGCCAATAATATATCCCTTCTCAGATTAACACTTTCAAAATCACAAAACAAAACACATGTGATCATAAAGAAAATTAATTATATTAAAGTATACTCTATCTATGGGCCCCTTGGGGATCTGTGAATACCAGACTAAGAATCCTTGAGTGAAGGGACAAAGGGACCCAATCAGAAACTGCTAAGTGGGAATGACAGATCAGATTTGGTTAGATGCTATCTGAGGCTTGCAGTCTAATTTAGGATTAGTTTCAGCAGGAGAATCTAAAAGTACTTCAGAGAGAAGAGGCATTGAAGATGATAATGAAAGTGTTTAGAGATAGAACCCGTAGCAAAAGGGTAAAACACATACCCCGTCTCCTCTGTCTTCTGTTTCTCCCTTTACACTGGATAATTCCTCTCAGTCTGTAACAACCAAAAAATACTCTTCCATTTAAAAGTCATACCTTCGTCCTACATCTCTCTCTGTCTATCATGCTACCTCTCTCCTTTTTTTTCTTAGTGAAGTATCTAGAAAAAGTCATCTGCACTTCACTCCCCTCTCGCCTATGATATGCCTTCTGTCCCCATTCACTGTTGCCGTTGTTTCTACCAAAGTCACCAACATCTGACACTACCGACCACTCCCTCTGTTTACAGCCTACTATTTTAGCTTCCCAGTTCCCCTTTTCCTGGTTTTCTCACCACTGCAGATGTTCCTCTTCCGTTTCTCCTCCATTGGCTCCTATTTCTCCATCATCCCTAAAATGCATCTCCTCACCAGTCTGCCCTCAATCCTCTTTCCTTCAAACATTATCTGCCCTCATCACTACTGCCACACACTGCCTTGTTTAGGCCTCCATCTCTACCATTGCTTTATAGCAGAGGTTGCCTAACTCACCTCCCTGTCTTCAGCTTCTTCTCCAATCCACTCTCTACCCTCTCTCAAGGTGGAGGCATTTCTCCTCCTTTGGAGCTGACCCTTCCCTTGTTTCACAGCATTCTTTGCCTTTCTTTTCCTCCCAAATGTCCTCTTGGAATCCACTTCTGTTTAAGTGAAATATCTTTCTGTGTGTCCCCAGAGTTCCCCGAAACCTAAGTGAAGCTCTCAAAATTGCCCCATCGATGATCTCCCCTGGGACTTCCTTGGTGGTCCAGTGGTTAAGAATCGGTCTTGCAAATGCAGGTGATACCGGTTTGATCCCTGGTCAGGGAACTAAGATCCCACATGCCACGGGGCAACTAAGCCTGCGTGCCGCAACTACTGAGCCAGCACACCACAACTAGAGAGCCCGCGTGCCGCAACTAAGACCCAATGCAGCCAAAAATAAATAAATAAATATTTTAAAAAAATTATCTCTCCTTCTAGACTATGAGTTCCTGGAGAGTTCATAGGACTTAGCCTAGGCCTTTCCTGTCTGTCCTCCCACCACACATAGAGAGGGGTTCAAACGTTCTTCATCAAATTAGGAAAATCGCCTTAAGAAGAAAAGCCAAAAGACTGATATGAAAAATGAAAACATCAATCAATCTATCTAGGATAACCATAAACTACTACCACTCATTCTCTTCCTCTTTATTTTTATTTTTTGGCCACGCCGCATGGCATGTGGGATCTTAGTTCTCCTACCAGGGATCAAACCCATGCCCCCTGCAGTGAAAACACAGAGTCTTAACCACTGGACCACCAGGGAAGTCCCCCTCTGCCTCTTTAAACAATAAATGCCGTGAGAATGTTTATACAATGATATAGAACAATAAAAGACGTGGTAGAGAGAAGGAGATAGTCAGTTAATCATGTCTCCCATTTAGACACAGTGAAATGAAAAATCCCTGAATCCCCTATCAGCTGCTAACTGCCATACTAGATTCATCTCATTCATTCACCTTTTTATTCATTCAACACATAATTTTGAGTACCTCCCATACTTGCTAGTATGCAAGGCATTGGGAATTCAGTAGTGAACGAATATTCAGAGTTCCATCCTCAGGAAACCACGAGTATAATGGGAGAGGTAGATAATAAAGAAATACATGCTTATAAGCTGTGAAAAATGAGTGAAGGAAAATTTTCTTGAAGGATCGATGGGACAAAGGACAAATACACATTCTATTTCTACAAGGTCTCTGGGTCCCTGCAGAGTTGAAATTGCCCTTGTCTGAGTCTTAAAGATTTCATTTGTCCTCTTTACTAAAGGCTTAATCTAGAAGTAAGCTAAGAAGTTAACTCTCTCTTCCCTCTAAACATTGGTCTTGACCTTCCAGATAGAACACTCCCACAGCATGAGGAATGCCCCTCTCCCACACTGGAGTGAGGATATCTTTCTTCACATGCTTTATTTCCTTTACCTGAATCCAACGTGACTTTTCATGATCAAGTCCGCTAACTGACAACATGGTAGGGGAACAAAAAAGCGCCCCATTTAGAAAAATGGCCCAACCATTATTTTCATTCCCTTTACTCATCACTCTGAAAATGTTATCACCTCCTCAGGCCAAATGGCCTCATTGGCTAAGCCTAGTTTCCTTGAGATCCATAGCAAACTCCTTCTCTTGGAGGTGGGCATGACAGTAGAGGAGAAATATTTGTGCCCCCTTAGTTATTTCCTAGGACAAATAGTCAAGGAAACTAGGACACTGTTCTTGTTCTTTTCTTTCCTCCTTTCTTCCATGCATCTTACTTTCACCCCAGCCTCCTGGAGCTAGCATATATCATACCAAGGAAAGAGAGAAAGAACAAGAAAGAAAGGAAGAAAAATTCAAACAGAAGAGTGGTAAGTAGAAAGGATGGTTTTTCATTAACCTTCTCATAGAAAAGAATAAATTGAAACACTGACATTGAGATGGCAGGTGTTACCAGCCCACCTCACCCCCATCTACCACTCGATTGAATAAATGTTTTTTGAACACCTGCTGTGTACCAGGATTGTGCACAAGTCCTAATATAAGAAGTCCAAAGAATTCTAAAATTGTTAAAAAACATTCTGTGAGCATGGGAGGAGGTTACTGGCATATATGCCCCATACTTGCCACCATGGATCTAGGCCAGCGGTTCTCAACCTTGGCAGTGTATTGTCACCAGAAGAGATTTTTTTTAAAATAGACATGCCCAGGCCCCACCCTCAGAGATTCTGATTTATTGATCTTGGATGGGCCCAAAGCAACAGTAATTTTTCAAAAGTTGATTTCAATGTGCAGCCAGGGCTGAGAGCCGCCATTGGCCTAGGCTGATCAGATCGTTCTGAAAGGTAACCAGCCCAATCTTCCAAAGCACAAGGAAGGATCTCTTTTCCTATACACAACTCACATTCTGGAGAACACTCTGATATTTTGGAGGAATTGTTCTACCTCCCAGGTCCTCTCCTCAGGAACTAATCTTGACTCCCATCATCTCCATACTTCTAAACTCTCCTGTGGATGCAATGCATGGGCAGTGTCCTCTGTTCAATAACGGGGTTCTCCATAGGCTGTATTCCCAACCAATATTCCTGCCCCTCTTCTCCAAGTCCTTCCCTTCACAAATAGTGTATATCTAGGACAGCTTGAAATCTTAGTTTCTGTTGGTAATCTATATAATTACATTACTCAGCTACCAAAACTACTCCTATAAAAAAGAGTTAGGAGATACTTTTTTCTGAGCCAGAAAGGTGGGACGGTGACACTCCCTTGGTTGCAGCTGGGTTTGGAAGGAGCCCTTATTTGCATGACAATGTCTCTGAAAATAATAGTCCCACCTCCTTGCTGGGCCTTCCTTCTTGACTGAACAGGCGTCATCAGGAAACAAAATCCCATCCTTGATGATGGAATTGGCACTGGCTTCTAAGTAGGCCAAAGAATTTGGAGCTTGTCTAACCAGATATTCTTACCCACTCCCAAAAAATGCATATCCTGTTCTTCCAAAGGATGGTTAATTAGCACCTGCTTCTACTGCTAAACTCCTGTGGGATCTGGAGTGTTGCTTTCATAGTTCCTCTGATCTGTGTTGGCCACTGCATACTAATGAACCATGTCAGTCACATGATGTGCCACCTGATCTACCAGAGAGGGTGTCGCAGGACTCCTTCAATCTAGGTGTGACTACCCCAACAAAACCATTAGACAGTGCATAAGAAAGGATGCAGCTGGAACTTGGCCAAGAGCTTAATCCAATTGACTTGACAACCATAGGTTCCTTTCCAGAAAAACTAGGGAATATTGAAGCTAAAGAAACCTTAGAAATTACCTAACCCACATGTTGCTTACATTTGGGGACTCACTGCCTCTGATTAGAATCTGCTGAAAGAAACAGAAAAATGCATGTACAATTTTTCACAAGACTTCAGGAGGTTGGGTCACAGACTCCATCAGCTGGGCCCATGACCCCGTATTGAAGAACCCTGATGTACTCTTACCCCCTTCCTCCAACACACACACGTTTTGTAGATGAGGACACTGCAATCCAAAGAAACATGTGATTCTCTAAAGGAATCACAATCTAGTGGCAGAGACACAAGCACCAAATCTGAATCTGGTCCCTCAGGATTTACCCAAGACCACTGTCCTAACACTTCTTTAGAAGAGGTTTTGGGGTTTATTTTTTCTGAGACCATTGTCCTTTGTCTTAGGATTCCTATTCACACACTTTCCTCTGCCTGCAGGCTGGGCCCTATTGGCAAGATGGGCAACCATATCCCTTTGACTGGGCAGGCTCTTTCTCAGGAGTAACCAATTAACCCACTCAAAATTCTTCCAAGTTAAAGCCTTGGGACTGGAGAGCTTTAGAAACCCATGTCTTCACTAGAGCACCACCTGGTGGAGCACTGCAATAAATCCTACTTAAGCAAGCGGGAGATGCCTGTCATGCAGGGAGCAGCCTTCACCATTTCTTCCATATTTGATACCAGGAGAGCAGTTTTATCCAGATTTTTTGCTTAAGAGTTCTTTTAAACATTGCCAAATAAAACCAGATTCAAAAATTACATGATTATTCCAAAAAATCAAGTTTTTGTTTCCTAGCTCTTTACATAATCTTGATAATCTTGTTCTCCCGCTTTAACAACATATAAATCCAAAAGCAAGGATAAAAAGGTTTTCTCTTGGAATAATAATTGCCAGCGCTGTTTGACAAACAGAAATGACCTCAAGTTGGTGATGTTTTCTTACATCACCATTATCTAGAGGCAATGGAATTCTGTTTCTACCTCTGCCATCTAGGAGCTGCATAATCTCAGGTAAATCATTTAATTGTTCTCATCTGGGACATAATCTGAGGCAATGATGGTGGCACTTACTAGCTGTATGATTTTGACACATCATCACTTAAACTTCCTGTATCTCAGTTTCCTCTTCTCTAAAATAAGGAAGACAATAATATCACTCATCTCTTAAGATTGTTGTAAGGATTTAATTATATACTTTGTTCAGTTATGTGACATTTTAGGTCCATGGCATGATATTGGCTTTGTAGGAAGAGCTTATCACAGTAACTGAGACATGATCAATACACTTTCCTAAAGACATTGGTTGTTAGGGAATTTATGAAATTATACATATCAAGCACGCAGTGTAGTACCAGGTTCATAATACATGCTTAATAGCTTTTGTTTATTAAAATTCAATGGAAATAACTTAGTGGTTAAAACATAACCTAACAGATTGCAATATCACACGTGAAATTGGCATAATAGTAAGACTTAGAAAATTCAGATGTTAGTTGAGGGACGGGAACCAAGAGACTATCAAGTTCACTCACTTTCTTTATAGGTGATGAAACTGAGGCTCAGAAGTACTAAGGAGTTGTTCAAGGACACACAGCTATGACAGGAAGTTCAGAACAAAAATCCAGGATCCAAGCTCTCAGTTCTGTTTTTTAGCAGGACAATAAAATGAGTAAAGAAAAGAAAAGACTTTGAGGAGCTAAATGCACAGTACAAGCCTTTTTATTAGTCAGTTTAAGTGGACCTCTAATCTTCAAACACTGGGCCCTATGTCTCAGGCTTCATCCATGGGCTGAAAAAACCAAATTCCCAAAACCCCACCTCAGTGGCCATCAGCCAGACTTCTGCTATCTGGAAAGCCCAGGACCAATTCTCATCTGTGTGTGTGATCAGACCTAGCTGCCCTGGCAGCATCGGGGCTCCAGGACACATGGTACAATCCTACCCGAGAGCTGGGACCTCCTTAGTGACTGGAAGTCTCACACTCCTAGGATTGGAAGAGCAGCAGACAGAACACATAACCTAGCACTAGCATCATTAATACTGGAAGATTTGCCAGGAAGTTTATGTGTCAAGGTCCTCACACCCTTCTAAGCCCTGGGACAGATCTCGAGAACAGTTCATATGGTCTTTTGATTTTGCAAATTTTTCCAAAAAAATATATTACTCATAATCAATTAAGGCTTCTGTCTCTTTTTGTTCTGATTTTTCTCCATCACACTTTCTTTATACTGGGTGATGTTGAGTGTGTGGGGGGTTTGGGGATCTACATAAGGGAAAGTTGAATTGAGGCTCTATTTAGTTTTAATTTAGTGGGAAATAGTTAAGTGGTTCACAAGCACTTTAATGATGCACATACATTATTGTTTTCCACCGCAGTGTAGGAATGGCCTCCTGAAACATTCTCACAGCCCATTATATAAGCTGGTCTAGTGTCATGACCAGAAAATGTAAGACCCAGGCTGTGCAGGTCATGTCATAGTATAAATGAGTCCTGTGGTGTATGGTACCTGACACAGGAGCTTTATGGGTGATGGAAGAGAAACAGGGCTTTATAAGGAGCCCTATGTGGACTGGTGAAGTTATAAGTGGAGAATTCCATTCTCATTGAGAACTTGTCAAAATGCAAGTTCACTCCTATCAGAATACACCCAATTTTCCAGCATATACAATGATAAATGCACTTATATAATTTTTTTCTTCTTTTTTGATAGGAAACAACTGAAATAGAATTTATCAGAATCTCTGTGTTTGTAGGGCACAACCTGGTGGCAGTACCAGAAAGAATGGGTGTACCTAGGCATGAAGTGGCATGTTACATGCATTTCATCAATAATAAAGATGAAATTTTTATCAACGATGCCAGCCTAAAGACTAAATTATCCTTCTGATCTCTATATGAAAAAATATTACCAAATCCATTGCCATATGAAGAGGCAATAAAGGGAATGTAACCAAATGTGAGGGAAGAAAAGTGCAATGCAGTTAATTAAAAAACATTGCATCGCTTTTTGTGATT
The DNA here is from genome assembly GCF_028564815.1 of Eubalaena glacialis. Lineage (NCBI taxonomy): Eukaryota > Metazoa > Chordata > Mammalia > Artiodactyla > Balaenidae > Eubalaena > Eubalaena glacialis. The sequence continues at coordinate 40,003,751 of NC_083728.1, read as the reverse complement.
GTATGATGTTCAAGACATTTTCAGCTGTCTAGAATTTGTAATTTATGGTGCTTTAGTATTTGTTTTAATAAATATCTACTTTATAGCTATTTTTATGATCATTTCTTTCTCTCCCTTGGCCCCTGAATAAAAACATTATATAAGCTTCAGCTCCACAAAACCTGTATGTGTATTCCAGGCAGGGGCAAAGATAAAGAGAGAGGGGAGAAAGGGAGGGGGAAGAGGAACAGACAAAGGCAGTTAGAAGGAAAGGAAAAAAGTTCCACAGGGAAGAGAATCAGTCTTGATGGGATCAACCAGTTTGAATGTGCCTTGACCTCTGAGTAGGTTTCTTACTCCCCAAAAGACAAATGACCATTAACTTTTTCCTGTCTTTCTTTATATGTGATTTTCCCAAGAGGGAAAGGCAGGGAATTCTGGCTGTGAGTTCATTTTGCCAGTTTGGATACTTTTGAAGACATGGAATAACATCTATTTTATTTGGCCCAAGGGCTGGATAATACACTATATTCTCCTGCAGGCATTTTCTTTGGTTGACTTTCTCAGGGTGAACAACCTCACATGCTCCATTAACTAAGGTTAGTAATTGTCCTTGTGGCTGTGCAAGAGTCAGTAGGATTACAAGGCATTCCATGAGAAGAGCTGCAATGGGACAAAGGAGATTAAGCTGGCAAATTAACAAGCAAACCTTCAAAACTACAGCTCTATAGAATATTAAGAAAAACATGTAGTAGCATTATCATGCCTCAGTTTCTACTGGCTTTGGTAATGTAGACACATCTCTCAGATTTATTCTGAAGAATAATTTACTTAGTGTCTTTTTTATTGAAATTATGAAACGTTCCCTTCCTGAATTCCCTTGTGCTCTTTGAGATGTTATTACCAATGGGGAAAACAGGATGTAGTTACATAATAAAAGTATGCGCCTCCCACACTATTCTACTCTTACCAAGCAAAATTATACATCTGAAAGCCCATGCCTAATGGGAGGAATCTTGCCCAAATCATACTGGCTTCACCTGGTCCCTTATCTCAGCTCAAATTTCTCAACTAATTAGGAAAAAACAGAAAAATCATCTTGATTTTACAAAGTGGCCACAAGCCTGGAGACACTGGCAAAGATGCAATAAATGGTTTGTTGCTATTACATGAAAATACATGGTAAAATAATATTGCCTTTCTATCAAATTTATGGCTTCAGTACTTTAGAGTACTGAAAGACAATAATTTTGCAGCTCAACACTGCAGCATACAAAGCATTAATACCGCGTGGCATTGGGCTGATAGAAGATTGCAAAGCATAAGATTTTCAGATATGAGCAATCATAGGGTAAAGAAATATAAAAGGATAGAAGAAGTGTCATCCTTTGGCCTGGTGCCAGGATCCGAGACAGTTGCCATATGGAGCTCTGAATCTACTCAGCAAAACTCAGTGTTGCTCTGAAGTTCACTGGATATGAAAGGAATGTCCCAGCTTGACAAGAGAAGGACACGGAAGGCCTCCTCAGGGACTTCGAATTCCATGCCTGTGGTTTCTCTGGGAAGGACAGTTTCATGCTTCATTATCTTCCTTAGTCATGGCTTGCTTGATTGCAAGAACTGGAAATCCATTCAAACAAGCCAAAGCAATGGAGCAATATTCAGCAAAGAGAATGAATGAACTGTGACTGAACATAACTACATGAATTCCACAAGCAAAATGTTAAGCAAAAGATTCCAGAAACAAACATTGTTTGTACTTTAGGATTCCATTTACGTAAAAATGAAAAACTAATCTACAGTGTGACCACCAAGAGGAGGCCATTGTAGGTGTCTGAGTGACTTGGACAAGAGTGGAAGCAATAGAGATGGAAACATGTTGATGGTTCTGGTGCTTCTTAAAAGAGAGGTCGTGGGCCAGGAAGGCAATGTAAGAGCTGTCCCCCCTGCACTTTCAGGTTTCCTTCCTTAGCCAAAGTAGGAAGTAGGGGTGGTGCTAAGTAGCACCTGCTGGTCCAGGGAGTGGGGGGTACCTTTATTATCAGCACTAACTTCTGCCACTCCTGCCCTCTCCTCTCATTTGTCAATCAAGTCATAATCTCCGAAAAAGCTCATTTGTCTATAGCCCACCAAATGCAGTGTTCTGTACTGAGGAAGTGGGAATCCTTAGAGAAACTCACAATCCAGTAGAGGAAACAGAACACTAAAAAGACAACAAACAGAAGTAAAACAAGCACGATTTAATAATCTCTTCTGGTTAAGAAAAAAATCAATCTGGGAAAGTTACACCATATTGAAGGAAGTGAGAGATACAGACAAGTATGTATTAAGACTCTCGCAAAGATGTTAATAATTCATAAACATTTAATAAGATTTCACAGTAAATATAAATCACTTACATAGCCGTATCTTCTCTTCATACATGGCTTAGAGTATGGGCAACTATAAAAGACCACATGAAGGTGAATAGTGGAAAAGATAAAGAGATCCTGGAGGAGAAAAGTGGGAGGCAAGAGGGGTCTACAGCTATGGAAGTACCCAGTGGACCAGTCAGTGATTGAAAGTGAAAGGTATACCAATAACTTACACAATCTTTGCTATCAATTGTATGAATGGTCTGTTAACAGTCAACATTTGCACCAAGGCACCCTCCCACATATTATGAGTACTTAGAGTACTTAGTACTTAGTATAAGTACCAGAGTACTTAGTTATATTTGGGTGGGGAGTGGCAGGCCAGGGGTAAGGTTTGGAAGGTAAAGTTTACAACAGATTGTTAAATAGTGACTTAACGTGGATGAAAAACCAGATCAATTCTCTAGACCCAGTCCTGTGACATTCTGCATCTGGATGTCTTTTAAATCACTAGCAGGAAGAGGTAACTCTTCAGAAGCAATAAACGTTTGCAGGCAGACAGCAGAAAGTGAAAGCTTAAGAATGAATATTATAACTAGTAAACTGGGTCATTTGCTTGTTTGCTCTTAGATCCTCTCCTCTGTCCTTTCTCTGTAAACTTCATTTCCTGGACTCTCTTTTGCCAATCGGCTTCTGGCTTGGTTTAGTCAATAAAAGGCACTGGGGAGATTGAAGATCAGGGGTAAGTGGAAGCCAGGTTGTTTCTTCCCTTTTCTCTCAGCTTTAGCCAGGGTCTCAGGGAGTGGCTGTGTCTCCTCCTTAGTCTCTGTTCCTACCATGAAGCCTCTGCTCCTGGCTCTGATTCTTGGGCTCCAATAATACTAATTCTTCCTAGTAGAAGACCTAGTAGAAGGAACTTCTTGTCCTACTAGTGGTAACAGTTTCAAGCTGTTGCCTCACTGGCCTTGGTTTGGTTTTTTGATTCTTCCAACACCATTGCAACTAGTTCCCTATGTTAAATTCCTTCTACTGGAGTACATTGCATAGCCTCTGTGCTCATGACTAAACCACGACTGATCCAACCAGAAAGCCCTTCTTCTGCTATAGTATGTGTGATTAGCACACTATCCTCCCACAGGAATTTCCATCAGGAGTTATTGGAGGAAGGGGGCCATGGAGGAAAGTTTAGAATTCCACAGTAACTGTTTTCATATTTTTAAAGAAAGTTATGCAGTAACAGGAGAGGCATCAAAGATCACTAGGGAAAATGATAGAAGAGTTGATGAGAGGACCAAGGGACTCTAGATTCTTCTGTCCATACTGAGGAAAGGAACAGATACCCTATAAAAGAAACCTGTGGGGGACCATTAGGTACCAAAAGTATATGCCTTTGTAAGATGTGTAAAAGCAAGTGGTACAGGAAAGGAATAAACTAAACTGTGACTTGGAACACACTGGGCAAATGTTGTGAGAGTAGAATGACTTATGTGGTGGAATACAGGAGGATTACAGACAGCTTAGAGGGCCTTTTCCTTGAAGTCACCCATAAGAAAGGGCTGAGAACTTGAAGGCACTGTTACGAAGCTCTCCCAAACTGTAAATGTCCCTTTCACGGCTGCCATTGACAGACAGAGGGCTTCCCAACCTGATTACAAATCCTCCATTATAGGGAGGAAGAGTCCAAAAATCAGGCCCAAGAACCTCTTTAATTTGTGGTCAGTCTCAGGCTGACTGGCCTGGTCCTAGGCCTGTTTCCCCACAAATCCATTCTTTACCTTCCCATTGATCGGCTCTTTATCTTGGAAGGAAGGGATTGATCCTATCAAGCTGATTTTTTCAGTATCCCCAGCAGGTGTCTTCTAGATGAGTTTGGGCAATGAGAGCCATTACTGGCAGGTTAGAGGGAGAGAGAAAGAGAGAAACCGGGTGATTTCTCCCCCTCCTTCTCTGTCTTGGGCAGCACCCCTGCCAAGGGCTGCATTTCCCTAGTGGGCCCAGTTCTTTCTACATAGTCTGCTGTAGTCCTATCTTCCACCATATGATCCCAGTTTTTGGGTGCCAGTAAAACTACCTCTGTCCTTCCAGCCTAGAGGTGGTAGAAGTTTCCAAATGTTGTTATTTCCAATTTTCAGAGTCCATCACTTGCTTAACTGATTTCTTGAATTTTATTCTTTCTGTTTTAAACACTCAAGTGGTTTCTGATCCTTAGTTAGACCCTGACTGATACACTAACCCTATAAAGATGCTACACAGGCCAGAGATAATTAGGACAAGCAGAGTCCTACAGGTAACTACAGCTCTTGATCCCCGATCCAAAAAACCAAGTTCATACATTTTCCTGAGATCAATTGCATGGCTAATTCTTCTCCTTCAGTCCTCCAAACCAGAGAGCATCAAAACAAGTTGTGATAAATTTTCACATTTCACTGATTTTTCTTCCTATATCTGAGAGCCTCAAATTGTTGTTTTGAAATAAATCTTTTATTACTTCTCTATTTTATGAGTAAGGGCATGGTGGAATTTCAAGGCTTAGAACACTTAGGCAGTTGTAGGTCTGTATGGCCCAGCAGGTCAGATTTTAATATTATTATGAATTGACTTTTAATTTAATTTAATTAATTTTAATTTCTAAAATTTAAATTACTTTTAAAATTTAATATTCAATAAAACAGATGTTTTTTTTTTCCTTTCGGGGTACAGTTCTATGAATTGTAACACATATATAGATTAATGTAACCACTACAACAACCAGGATTCAGAAAAGCTCCATCATCCCCCCAAAATTGTCATGCCATCCCTTTGTAGTCATACTCTCCACCTACCCCTAATTTCTGGCAGCCACTGATTTATTCTTCCCACTCCAAAGTTTTCTCTTTTTTGATAATTTTATAAAAATAGAACAATATGTGATGTTTTGAGACCGGTTTCTTTCACTCAGCAGAATGCTTTTGAGATACCTCCATGTTGTTACACATATACTAGCTTGTTCCTTTTTATTACTGAGTAGTATTCTATCGTAAGGATGTGCCACACTTTATTTATCCATTAATTTGCTGAAGGCTATTTGAGTTGATTACATTTTGGGGCAATTATGAATAAAGCCAGTATAAATATTCACACACAGATTTTTGTGTGAATATAAGTTTTCATCTGTCTAGGGTAAGTACTGAGGAATAGGATTGCTGAGTCATGTAATAAGTATATGTTTAATTATATAAGAAAATACCAAACTATTTTCTAGATCTTCCATACCATCTTGCATTCCCACCAGCAATGCATTAATAGATTTTCAGTTGCTCTGCATCTTTGTCAGCACCTGATATTGTCAGTATTTTTTAAATTTTGGCCATTCTAACAAGTATGTAGGGTATGTAGTGGTATCTCATTATAGCTTTAATTTTCATTACCCTAATGGCTAATCATGTTGAACATCTTTTTTTACGTGCTTATTTGCCATCCCTATATCCTCGTAGGTGAAGTGTCTAAGTTTTTTGTCTATTTTTAATGCAGTATTTGTTTTACTGTTATTGAGTTTTGAGAGTTCTTTCTATATTCTGGAATATATGATTTGCATATATTTTCCCAGCCCATGGCTTATCTTTTCATTTTTGTAATGGTGTCTCTTGAAATAATTTTTTTATAAAGTCCAATTCATTTTTTTTCTTTCATGAATTGTGCTTTTGGTCTCACGTCTACAGATTCTTTGCCTAACTGCCCACTTTGTTCCAGGCCACAAAGATTTTCTGCTATGTTTTCCTCTAAAAGTTTATAGTTGGCTAAGATGTAAGAGTCTGGCCAAAATGAGCAAAAGTATTCTGTGATGGTCAATTGGCTATATGGAATTTGTAATTAAGATTATTATATATTTTAATTATTTTAACTTTTGTGCTGCATATCCTTTATATCAGTAAAATTTATAATAAATGTGTGTGTGTACGTTTTTTTCTGAAGAACTGGTTGTTAAGAACTTACCAGCACTGTCTTGAGAGCAATGCTGTGAGCTACACACTGGTGTCTTTAATTATGGATTTTGCATTTTCGTGCACCTGGATTCTAGTTCTATGTATACCATTTACTGTGGTTAACTTCATGCAAGTCACTTAAACTTTCTAGACCTCAGTTTAAATATATATAAAATAGGTAAATTGGCATAACACTGACTTTGCATGGTGTTTTACAGACTGAACCCTCTAGTTTTGCGTAGTGCTTAACAATAAACTTTCAACAAATGGTAATTATTTTATATTGGCCTATTTTTCAAAACCTAATGTTCATAATGATCACATTGGATTATTTAAGAAAAGTTCTGTTTCACTCAATATATTTTATTTAAAAAGACAAAAAAATAAGCAATATGTTTTAGATTGGTTTTCATCCAAAGTAGTTGAAATAAAAATTCAACTGCTTAGGCATTTTAAAAAGGACATAGTATATGGACATTGCTAGAAATTCGCTTGGGTAACAATCACAGTTTATTTCTGTAGAGCTTTATGGTTCCCAAAATGTGTTCTAACACACCAGCCTCATCAGGTCTCCACAACCAGAAGATCCCTGCTGACCATAAGCATTTCTACAGCTATAACCTGATCCAACCAGGATCTCTTTTTGTTTTGTTGCAAACCAGAAACATTTTTCATTGTCTTTAAAAATAAATTTAAGTTGCCCTAGGACTTTCTGATCTCAAGAAAAGCTGACCAGCCCATGGGCAGTCTAAGGAACTCCTCTGCTGTCCTATTGACCTGTTACCAGCAGGCTGGTTGCTTTTCCTGTTTGCCAGTTGCCTTTCTACCAAAACAGAGCCTTCCCTCAGACATCCTTTGAGCCTCACTCTAAAGTGGGAGCAAGATAACAGGAAGTGAGGGAAACTGGTTTGTGCTGTGGTCGACAGTACAGAGGTTAATGTGTCACTAAAGGAAGGTTCAGAAAGAGAACATCTAAGATAACACAGTCCTTCCCCATGGTTTAGAACAGTCCCAGTGCTTTTGTGCTAGTTATGCTTATGCAGAAATACTTTCCTAATAGTTCTGCCAAACAAACGCACAAGTGTATGCATTTGTTTGTATTTCTGTTTGTATTTGTATATGTGTTCATAACCACACCCATTCACATACATATAACATGTGAGTCTGTGTTTAAAAGACATTTCTTCTGCATCAAGGCCAAAAGGAGTCTCTACTTGATGTGTGTGCTTAATAGAGTATGTATTTAAAGACTTGCTTTGCCCCTGGGCAATAAAGACTTAGCCAAGGTATACTTTGCTTTTTCTTATACCAAATGTCTGAGAAGAAACTAGATACATCATTGGACAATGTATATAATGCTCTAGATGTGACATGGTCAACTTATTGTAATGTGTAATAAAAAATGGGATGTGAATTATGGAGAAAATGTTGTTTCTACTTGACTTTGGAATTGATTATGTGAGTAATTTCTTTGGCAATAAATTATCTGTCCCACTGGACATCTTCATCTGATTGTGTAGTTTGTCATTGTCAATGTCCAAAATTGAACATAGATACCCAGAAAAGAGCAAAGCAGTGCATGATACAGTGGGATCAAAATCACTGGGGCAGTTTAGCTTTTATAAAGCAATCTAGAATTGCATTAGATTTTTAGGTAACTAAACTAAGAAATAATTGAATGTGTAGACAACTAAAATTTGCATGGTTTATCAGTGAAGCAAATTACCCAATCATTACATATGTAACTGAGATTTTGGTGCCAACATTGGATTTTACATCTATTCTAATTAAATTAAATTTTGTTAGTTTAAGCCTACTCCACTAACTTATTGAGATCTTTTGAATCTCCATTCTATTCTATTTCAATTTTGTGTTTTAAAAGATGTTTGTGTTTTAAAAGATATTCATTATTTGGTCTGTTCAGAATTCCCCCTTTTTTTAATAACAAAATCTCTTTCTTTTCTTTTTTTTTTTCTTTTTTTTTTAGAACCACTCTTCTGTATTCTTTATCCAGGTAGTTTGAGAAGAGCTGACTCAATGCCCTGGCTCCATAGGTGGGTATGTGATTTTGATGTGGCTCATCAGAATACTCCATCCTGGCCACTGTTATTGATTCGAGATTAGATGTATAATGAAGTCCGGCCAAGTCATCTCAGGGCTACTGCTGGGAATTACTCTTCTCTGAAGTTGCTAACCTGATAGGATGTAAGAATGGAGTCATGTGAGTCATCTTTAACTTCAAGAAGTTTATATAAAATGAAGTCAACAGAAAGGAAGCAGACCCAAGAAATTGTGAGAAAAAAACAGTATTTTTATCACATCAGTCAAGTTTCATAATCCAAGCTGTGCTTATAGCCCCACTCCTGAAATTTTCTGGTTGAATTTCTGTCACTTGCAACTAAAAGAGCCTTAACTATTTTTCCCCCACTCAAGTGCTTCATTATCATGTTGAACTAGAAAAGAGTACAACACTCTCTGTCAAGAGCTCAGTCTTTGTTGAAGTTCAATTCAATGTTGGTTTTCATATTATTCTACCAGCTCTGAACACAACATCCACCAGCTTCCATTTTTCTATCTTGTTTCAAGGATTCCATGACACTCTCACAAGGACCTTGATGAATAAATCACCTACATAACATCTACTTGTCTAAAAACAGGACAGGAATAAAGACGCAGACGTAGAGAACGGACTTGAGGACACGGTGGGGAAGGGGAAGGTGGGACGAAGTGAGAGAGTAACACTGACGTATATACACTACAAAATGTAAAATTGATGGCTAGTGGGAAGCTGCTGCATAACACAGGGAAATCAACTCGATGCTTTGTGATGACCTAGAGTGGTGGAAGGGAGGCTCAAGGAGAGGGGATATGGGGATATATGTACACATATAGCTGATTCACTTTGTTGTACAGCAGAAACTAACACAACATTGTAAAGCAATTATACTCCACTAAAGATATTTTAAAAATAAATTAAATTATTGTCAAAAAAATAAAAATAGCAAGAAAAATAAAAACACTTTTAAAAAATGAAAGAGGCAAGCAAGTCATGAATCCAATCTGTTTTTCAATTGTAGAGGACAATTGCCAATTTTTTTGCAGTTTGGAATCCTGTTTTCTTTCCAAAAAGCACACTGATTTCCTTTTAGAGAATGAACTATAACCCTCTATGTCTGTAGCCTTGGCAGACAGGCAAACCTAGCTTCCTGCCTCAGACCATGATTGCCTAGGGGTGCAGATAATTTCTGTATCTGCCTTTACAGGGGAAAGGGACAGGCATGTGACTAAGTTTGGCCAATCAGAGCTTCTCTCCTGAAATTTTGAATTTTGAGTAGTTTACACCAGGATGAAGTTATGGTTGTTTGCTCTTTTTAACTGTGGAGCACAGACCAGGCTTTTGATTTTTGTTTTTTTGTTTTTTTTTGTATAAGGTGGGCCTCCAACTTTCTGTTGCCTACAAACTAACTGGTACATGAAAGATCATTGTTTTCCTAAGCTTTCACCAACCTTCTGTTTAACGATCGAACCTATAAATTTTTCCAGGAATTCCTTTAATTGCTCTAAACAATCTTCTTCTCTCCTTGAAAATGTATAGCTATTTGATCTTTCCTGTAAGAAATCTTATTCATATAGAAACTTCTTTCATCATCCATGGCTTCTCCAAGGCAGATGAGAGAGATTCTGCATACCACATGTTGCCTTAATACCCCTGAATGGATTTCACTTGAAGATTTGAGTTTGTGTAAAGAAATTGGATAATTTCTTCCTAGGTTCTTCTCTAACATGACTTCAACTTACTTAGAATAGTTTTCTAAGCCCTTTATACCTTAGAGGTTATTATTTTTGTCAAGAAAATGAAGGAGGAGGAGGAGAAAGAAGAGTAGAAATGTTAGCTATTGCTCAAGTCTGGAATAAACGTCTTTGCCTCAGTCATACTGAGTTTACCACTTACTTGTTCCTTAATCTTGAGCATGCTGGCTTGATCATGGTAACGTTCAAGTTATTAATCTATGAATTAGAGATAGTAGACTCTACTTTTCATGGTTTGCCAAAGGAAATGCAAATAGTAGAATTTCACTCAAGGCAAGTTTCTGCCCTCCTGTCTTACAGGCAGGACATTTGTAATTTCTGCCTTCTTGTCCTTGCTGCACACATAGTTCTGAAGACCTTTCGCTTGTATTTGGCATTTCCCTAGCCTGGGCCAGAAACAGGCATTATCTCCTTGGTATTTGCTCTTAGTTATGAGTTCTGATTTCAGTGAGGAGTTCCCTAAAAACTTGGACAGAAGAGGAATAAGCTTGCCATTGAGACTTTACACTATATAAATTTCCTAATGATGGATCAAAGCAGAGATTAACAAAGTCATCTTATAATGCTATTATGTCACTTGGGTCTGTGGTTCCCACACATTGGGATTTCATAGACAAGTAAAATTTTTAAATGAAATAAAATCCAGGGTTTGTCACATTATAAATTTGCCAGTGAAGGACATTAGAACTACAAATAATAAAATATCATGGAGGATGAAATCCCTCTCTCCAGAAATCAGGGAGTAAAATGGTTGATGCTAAGTATTAAATTAACTCTTAACAAGCTGTTATGTCAGAGTTTTGCCTAGTCTTTGTATTTCTGGAAGAGCAATAAGGGGATATAGCTGAGCATGACCAGTTTCTTATTGAAGGAAGTCCAAGCAGTCACAATTTGAAGATGGGTGTGGGCAGGAGGCTGAGGTGCTGGTGACGTAAAGGAAATGACCCTGTTCCACATAATAAAGGGAAGATCTAGTGACCAAACTTGTTTGTAGAGAGGCAACCTTGCTCATTATGGGGCAGTGAAGGAATTCTTTCCTTTGTCCTTATGAACTTAGTTTCATATGTTTTAAGCTGGTTGATGATAGGTCTAACCTAGTATGAAGATGTACTTTGTTGGACCACATGTTACTTTAAAAATCGAATGCTTTCAGACACGTATATATTTTTCAGCTCCAAAACAATTATATTGCTTTGTATATTATAGCTGTTTCATTTACTCATCAACATTGTCTTTTTGGCGTTTTAGGCATATGACTCTTCTACCCTTAGTTTACATGAGGGACCGATAAACTACATCTGTAAAGGATCAGATAATAAATATATTAAATTCTGTGTCCATATGGTCTCTGTTGCAAATACTCAACTTTGCCATTGTAGCATGAAAGCAACCATAGCAACAGGTGAATAAATGGGTACAGTTGTGTTCCAATAAAATTTTATGTACAAAACAGGCAGTGATCTGGGTTAGGCCCCAAGCCCATAGTTTATCAGATCCCGGGTTTAGACTATCATGTTTTTGATAATTAATATTTGATCTTGGAAGATGTTATGTATCTTTGAAGACATATGTGAGTATGTGTGCAACCAGTCTGATTGGCCAGTCAGGAAGAATGAATGGATGTATCTCTAAGTCATTTGACTGGACTTAGAGTGTCAAAGACCACCTTCAACACTTTACTATAGCCCTGACCTCAGGGTGGTATTCTAAACTGAACAAATCAGACATATGAAAGTACACTTCTATTGGTGGAGATCATATGGAGAAAAATCCATTAAAAAATAGAATTTAGAAAAAGTAGTATTTTGAAGAAAAGCCTCAGCTTGAAATAAGGGGAGTAACATTAGGTAATGCATGTGTCCATCAAAGAGACTACATAAAGAATTTAATTTACCAATAGCTTTTCCCTTGAGTCCAACAGATAATCATATTTAGTGAGCAATTTTATGGGCTTTCTTTAACTGTTATTAGTTTTAGAAATTTGTAATCCTTATAAAGGCTCAATTGGAGTTCACCAATATTCATTTTTCTCCTCTTTTGGCACACAACTAAATTACAATCCCCTTATAGTAAGGACCCCCTTGCAGTCAGGTGAAGGCTGTATGATTGAGCTCAGATCAATGGAATGTGGGTGAAGTGAGGTATGCTCTTTCCAGGACAGGCTAATAAAACATCTGCTATTTATGTTCCTCCCTCATTTTCCCCTTCTGTAGCAACCTCAGAGTTGAAGATGGAAGAAGCCTGAGCCCCTGAGGCACCTCATGAAAAAGATTCAATCAGTAGAGCTTCCCAGGATTTTCCATGAGTGAGAAATACAATTTTATTGTGTTAAGCTGCTGAGATTTGAGATGGGCTGTTGGCAGCTGACCCACCAGGGCTAATACTTGGGTAAGCAGCTACAACCTGGTGTTTTCATAGCATGGAGAATAAGGGAACAGATGAAGGAGGAGGGAGGACTGTGCTCTGTGACCAGAGAGAGGCAGCCCAAGGAAGTGCACTACCTGTGATCCACCCCATCATGGTCCACATGGGTATGGGAACTGGGCAATGCACTAAGGAGCAACTGACAGGTGGAAATCTGAGGACAGACGCTCAAGAAAGGTGACTCTTGAAGGGAAGAAGCTGATGCACAATATGTCTATATATAAATAATCAAACTGAGATATGTACTTTGGAGTTTTTGTATATGTGTCTTTATTTTTCTTATTTTTCCAGAGACTACTGAAAACTTTATCATGGAGGAATTTCTGTTCAAAGAACCATTTGAAAACCATCACCCCAGGATGACTGAATGGGTTTTTCAAAATGATGTAGTCAGTCATGAAAACATGGGCTAAAAGAGAAACAAGAAACCATCATTAGTTATGGCTACTGCAGCAACATCTAAGGAAGAGAAGGTCATAATCAGTCATGATCATTGGCTGTATCCCCTTCCACTAGCAAGAACATTCTTAAGATGAAAATGGATGTAGGAAGTGGTTAATCATTGGACTTTGGATGTTCTGATCCTGTTGACAAAAACATTCTCACTGTAAAGTGGATGAATCAGGCTATCTTAGCTACCATTAAATATTTAATTCATCCAGTTCCTCTTGTTCTGATTCCAGAATGTGCAGGTCATGATGACCTCAAAGTTTCTCACTTCTCTACATTTATAGGATTCATCATAAGTTGCAATTGGCCTTTTAGTTCTATGCCTTCTGATGAATTTAGATAACTCATAAGGTGGAATAAAAGTTTTATACCTCCATCTTATGAACTTGGGTAAAATAAGTTTGGTTCGTAGACATGGAATTATTTTTAATGAATTAGCAAGTTCAGGTTCTTTAGTTTGCAAAGATGAGTGCTAGACTCTAGACTGTGATACTTTTACTAAGAAAGAAAAATGTCACCCAATGAGTATTTTTAGCAGACAGCCTTCCCTCTCATTTCTTATGGAAAGCATACATCATACACAGCTGATATGAGCACTGTTCTGATTTGCATTTCTATTGTTCTGTCTTTTCATATGGTCTTGATCATTAAGGACGCATCAGGAGAGGGTAACAGAAAACCTAACTTTAAAATTTAAAAACTCCAGAATTAGGAGCCTATCTGACACAGGCAATCCCTGTATGTCTTTTGGCTCTGTACTGTCCTCTGTGTTGGCTTTACCCTCATGGTTGCAAGATGGAGACAAAGAGGCTGATGATCGACAGACCCAGAAATATCCAAAGGCAGAAGAGACTAAGTTCTCCTTATATATATTTTTAAGAGCTGTAAAACCTTTCCCCGGAACTTCCCAGCATACATCTTCTCAAATTTCACTGGTCAGAATTTTATCATTTGTCTATGCCTAAATTTGCATTAAAAATAAGACCACTGTATGTGACTTAGAACAAGCAGGGTCCACCTTCCCAGGGTTAGAGATGGAGCCAGCCTTACCTGAAGACCTTGACCACAAGAAATAGGGTAGAAATCTAAGCAAAATCAGAGTTCTGCTATTAAGGAGAAAAATGGATGGTAGGTAATGTGGTAGATGTCTACAAATACGGCCACAAACAATACCTTGCATGTAATTATCACTTCTCTCATCAAGAAATGACTCTATGTCCCCTCCTGTGGAATCAGGGCTGGCCTTGTGATATGCTTTGACCAATTGAATGTAAAGAACTCGCCATCTGGGACTTAAGAATCCTGGACTCTTTCTTTTTCACTCTTTGGCAGCTTTGTATTACAGCTGCCATGTAAATAAGCTTGAAGAGAACTTGTGAAGAAAGAAAGTTCCAGCCATCCCCCAGTTGTTCTAGTCACCCAGGCTGAATGAAGCCACTAAATTTGCTTCATTCAGTCACAGATGTTCTAGTCCCAGGCAAGCTCATACTTGAATTTGTTTACATGAGTGATGCCAGGTGATGCCATATGGAGCAAAAGAAACACAAAGAGATGAACCCAGCCACTGCCTAGAATTACAAGAAATAATAAATGTTGATTTTTAAGCTACTAGGTTTGGGAGTGTTTTTTTCACATAGTAATAGGTAACTGTCTTAGTCCATTTGAGCTGCTATAACAAAATACCTCAGACTGGGTGGCTTATAAACAACAGAAATTTACTTCTCACAGTTTGGAAGCTGGAAGTCCAAGATCAAAGTGCCAGCATAGTCAGGTGAGGGCCATCATCTGGGCAGCAGTCTTCTCATTGTATTCTCAAATGGCAAAGGGGGCAAAGGAGCTCTTTCTCATACGGGCACTAATTCCACTCATGAGGACTCTGCTCTCATGACCTAATCATCTCCCAAATGCCCCATCTCCTAAAACAATCACCTTGGGGGTTAGGTTTCAACATATGAATGGATGAGGTGGGAGGGGAGTAGCTATGCTACAAACCATAGCAGTAACCTTGTAATTATCCCTCATGTTTCTGTATTCATAGGGAACTTACCTGTGCCATCACTTTTTAATATATGTACAGCTTTTTTTTTTTTTTTAAGGTCACATCACTAAGAACATTTAGTTACAGATTTTTAAATGTTTGTTAATGTCTTTCACTTCTCTCAGCCATGTTCTTTTAGATTGGTGCATATTTTCAGCCCTATAGATGGAAGCAAAATTATGTCTTTTTTGGGATATACATTTCTGGGGACTCTGCATTTGAGAAGAGCCCAGCTATGTTCCTTGGAAAGGAATCTGAGTCAACCACAGCCCTGGGCAAAGGCAACCAGTAACATATCTGCACACAGAAGGCACTCGTTCATGCCAAAAATGCCAGTTGAGTTGAAATCACCATGGTGCACTGCCACCTCCCTGTCTGTTCCCCTATTTCACCTCTGGTGGGCATTGAGGTGATAGAAATCCTTACGTTGTCCTTGGCAGTGCAATGGATACATAAACTTTTTAAAAAGCATTTTGATGTTTGGGATAGATTCCTGATGGATAAACAACAATGGCTTGTAAATTTAGGATAAGCCTTGCTAAGAAAGATAAGTTATGCAAATTTAGAGGCCATTCAGGTTTCTGCCTCACTTGACAGAAAGTTGCAAAATGAAAGATGGCCAGATAGACCTGGTTTATGAATTCAGAGGACTAGAAAGACCCTGGGTATACCATCCTCTTTACAATTAGGCAGTTCAAAATCTACACCATGTAGATAGATAGCAGACTCTCCTTGGGAGAATTCCAAAGAAGGAGATACCATCATTTCTCCATGTAACTCAAAGAATTGTGAAAGGAGACCCTATTCCACTCCATTTCCATTTATCCAAACTCCCAGTACAAAACCAAGCACACACAGCACATGTAAGTGCACACACATACACAGGTTCAGACAAGTTTAACCCAAATTTTTAATGCCACAATTTCAACTCGTGTTATCTTTCTCTGGACTTCATAAACAAATGAGCAATCCTCCCTACCTTCTTGCACTACGTGTAAAGAGCTCAAGGACGATGGACTTCTACTGCAGTGAAAACAATTGCAGCCTAACACTGGGGACTTGTTATACCATCTTTTGTAAAACGCAAAATGTAAAATGCAAAAGATTACCCACAAACTCAGTTCTTCTCTAAATCATTGCATTATTACATGATTTATAATCTCTCTGAAGCTCCTCTTCCGAGAGAAATGATAAAGCAGTGAGTGCCTTAAAGGTAAAAATGTACAAGAAACAGAATAATAAATGGGAAGTAAGGGAACTTCTAGAATGGTTTACTTCTTGTGCCAACCTGGGTCCCAAGTCACAAAGAAGAGAACCATAGGCCTAAACAAAAATTCTTTTACAAAATTTATTGTACCCATTATCTTAGCAAGGGGTGGGGGTGTTCCTTTTGATAGTAGGTATTAACATATTCAGTTGAAATATTAATTTAGTTATTAAGTCACTTTTTCCTATTCCTAGAAAAGAACAGGAATAAGAACACTGTAAATTATAACATTGGATTATGACTGTCAAAAGGCTTATGTAATGTTGGTTAAGTGAATCCATGTAATTCAGGAAGGCGATTTCATTTATCTTGCTTTGAGGCATGAACATGAAACTCTGAAGAAGAGTGTATGCCCCTAAGTCCATAGGGGTGTCATCCCCTGAAACCCATAGTTCTCTATAACTATGAATGCTGACTACAAAAGGTAAGTATATATGATGATTACATAATGCAATATGAACAAAAGTCGTGCTTCTCAGACTTTAATGTGCATACAAATCTCCCGGGGATCTTGTCAAAAAGCAGATTCTGATTCAGTAAGTCTGGGATAGGACCCATGAAGAATCTTGCTAATAAGCTCCCATGGAAACATTCTAGGCTACCTCTAGAAAACATCAACTGTTCTGTTGAAAGTGAAATCTTTAGTCAACTACTTACAGGTAGATCATATTTTTCACAGCTTCAAGTTTCACTGTTCCATTTATCTGGGCCTCTAGAATTAATACCCATTTCTTCATTAAACTTTCATATTTCATCATGTCGTTGAAAGAAACAATGCCTAAGAATTTAGAACAACAAGAAGTAATTATAAGGATATAATAGTAAGCGACGAAGATCTTAGAAGCAAATACTACCTAAGGTACATAGACAACATTTTTAGAACACACATTTACAAATAAAATTGAGGAAAATTCAGTTAAATGTAATAAGGGTGGTATTGATATATGGATGGTAGTATGGTGTGTACACATGCTTTTTTGTGTGTGTCTATCTTTATTTTTTTCATTTTCTTCTAACTTTATTGTATTTCCAAAAAAAATTAGGATAGGCCAATTTCCGTGACACAAAAAGCCTCTCTTTCTAGAAAGTTAGATTAAACCATGTTGATGACAGAGGAGCAGTGGTTTTTCTTATAATTTTGCAGAAATAGGTAAAGTTGTTTGGATACTTGTTGACAAAAAGGCTACAGACCCAAGAGAAAAAAATTTTTTTTCAATAAACTTCACAGAATTTTTTAAATTATTGGAGTCTTTATTCCCTTAAATCTGGAAAGCTTTACTTGAATGATCTGGGAAGAAAATACAGAGAAAAACGAAAATTAACTGAATCTGCTTGGTTTTTATTATTCTCTTTGGGGAAAATCATCTTTTGCCGTGACCTTCAACATCAATGCCAGAGTCCAGGCAGGTAGTGGGAGGGGCACTGGAGGAGTGCAGCCCTTGGGGTCTGATGGCCTCAGTTTATGCCCAGCTCTACTATTGTATTTTCAAGATTTTTGATTATGTTCAAGACATTTTATTTTCTCTGAGGTGGTTTTCTCATCTGTTAACTAGGGATAATAATAGTGTTTGCCTCAGAAGGTTGCTGTGAGACTTGTCAATGTATGTAAAGAACTTAGTGCAATTTCTGCTTCATAACTATTACTATAAAAACAAACCTTTATTTGAGCATGAAAAATGGAATGCTGTTTGCAATGGGTAAATTACAAGAGGAAAAAAAGAAATGTGTTGAGTAACATGTTTCATAGAGTTCTAGAACATATGCAACTTTAACCTTTAAAGTTTATATATATTAAAATATATATGTATTAACTATAAATATATTAAATGTTTAATGCCATACTTAGCTTGTGAATTTCCTGATGAATTTAAAATATAATAGAGTCATCTTTTTTTGGTCACTGTTAGTACTGCACTATGTTTTGAGGTCCCTGGTAATAAACATAATTTTATGTTTCTTTTTGTTTTCCGAACAGATTTTAAAGATCTTACTGATGCTCTGGTAAATATTTTACAACTGGCTCTTCAAGGGGAAATAAAGCCCTGGTTTGAAGTGTTTGCCAAATTCCATGGGATAAATATTCCAATCATGGCCAATTTCAACCCACGCACGTAATGTCACTGAGCTGGGAGTTGGGAGTTGGGAAGAAATGCGAAGTAGAGCAGCATTCTATAGTATCTCTATCACACAGACACAATAGACTGAATTCATCTCAATACTTTAGATTATGGTAAAATGTAGTAAAAAATTAACAAGAGATAGGTTTTTGAGAATTCATTACCTTAGTCTTTAACATAAGTTAAGTGTAGGTTTATGTGATTTAGTTTTTAATAATGGCTGTGTTTAACAACCAATTCTCAAAATTCCTGAAAATTTAGCAACTGGCTTTCTTGAGCCACTATGGGCTGGCTGTAGCACACCATCCTGTGCTAATTATTGTACAGGATATGAAGATGAATGACTAAATCAAGAAATATTCAAGCATTTACTGAGTGCCCCGTTCTGTGGAAGTCATGTCCACAAACACTACTCCACTTGTATATACATGTGAGATTGATGCAGGTCATTATCCCATTTTATTGAAGAGGAAACTGAGGCCCAGAGATGTAAACAAACCAACCAAAGTTAGGGTCATGAAGGGATAGAGAAAGAATCACAGGTTCCAAAAGGCAGCAAACAGGTAACGTAACAAACAGAAGTGAGCTAGGTTTGGTGTAAGGAAAATCTGAACCTGAGCCTCCGGAGGTGGGTGGGGCTATAACAAGAAAAATCAACAGCTGGCAGTTTTAAACCACTTAGGAATTTCCAAGCACTATACTGGGTCTTTGCATGTATTGACTCATTTAATCTTCAAAACAGCTATGAGGTGGGTATCTTATTAAACCCACTGTCTAGATGAGGCAGTTGAGACTAAGAAGGTTGCCTAAAGTCACGTAGTTAGTACTCCGTAGAGCTGGAATGGATCTGCCCATCTGCCACTGGGACTCACAGTCTAGTCCTCTGGGAAAGCTTCATTGAAAGGGAGCAGCTGCTAGTCAGCTTGGGTAATTGTTATATAAATAGGTGGGCGTGTTGCCAGACCTTCCAATTTATCAGAAAAAAAAAAAAAAGATGAAAATCTGGACTTTCATGTGAAATAGACTAGTCTTTACTTAATTCTGAAAAATTCTTGGTTGGCAGGTTTTTGATATCCTACTATATGGATGTTGAACCTTCTACTTCTATCCACCATGGCTGTTAACATTTACATATGTATTTCTTTATCCTTATTTATTCCTGATACTTTCTAACAGAATTTTTCTACTTCATCTTCTGGCTTAATTAATCAATTTTGGCTCACAATCCAATCGATCAATTTGGTTCCCTACAGCAGTGTTTCTCACACTTGACTGCCTCAGAATCACCTAGGGGTATGTCTGAAAACACAGATGTTTGGGTCCCACAACTGGAGTTTCTGATCCAGTATCGGGTGGGTACAAGAATTTGTAATTCTAACAAGTGTCCAGGTGATGCTGATGCTATTGTTCTGAGATCACATGTTAGGAACCATTGCTTTACTACAAAACTTTTGTCTTTCATACTTCCCATTTACATTTCCATTTTCCTTATAACTGCTGGTTTTTCTTCCATATTATCAAACCCTGTCATACTGCTTTGAATGTATTAATTTTACTTATTTTTTAATTTTATTTCTTCCAGTTTTATTGAGATATAATTAACATACAGCACTGTATAAGTTTAAAGTGTACAGTGTAATGATTTGACTTACATGCATCATAAAATGGTTTCTGCAATAAGTTTAGTGAACATCAATAATGTCACATAGATACAAAATTAAAGAATAGAAAAAAATTCCCTTATGATGGGAACTCAAGATTTACTGTCTTAATAGCTTCCATATATAACATACAGCAGTGTTAATTATATTTATCATGTTGTACATTATATCCCTAGTACTTATTTATCTTACAACTGGAAGTTTTTACCTTTTGACTGCCTGCATCCAACTCCCCCTTTCTCCACCCCCCCCCATTTTACTTATTTTAGATTCTTTTTCTGTCTAATACATTAATTCTATTTCGTTTGCTATAAGCTGTTCAGGAATTTTGCTTTTCTGGGTTTTTTTTCCATACATATAATCTCCATATATACATACACATATATTTAAATATATATATTTCAATATAAGTTATATATATGTAAGTATGTATGTGCGTGTGTGTATATATATATATATATATATATATCCTCTCTTCTGTGGTCATTTCCCTGGGGAGTATCAACAGTGTGTGCCTAGGGGAGGGGAGAAGGGCATGCCCTAGCTTGTATCCCTCCTAGTGATTTTAGAGCATGGACTGGGGGATGCATCTCAGAAAGGAGCCTGAAACCATGCCACCCTTCATTTGCCACCTCACCACCAGGTGATCTTGCCACTGGGATCTGCACTCTCTTTTCCAAGGTGCTTGTGAACGTCTGTTACTTCAATGTGTCTTGGGGGATGGGGGACAGGAGGAGAGAACACTCAGTGTCTGTAGGTCTGATTGAGGCTGCTATTAGTCATCTCTCATTTTGGCCCAGTTGAAGCCAATCTAGATTATGATGATGAGTTGTCCATTAATTTTTTGTTTTTAATTTTTTGGTAAGTCAAGATTTTGGACTTTTTGGTGACTTGGTAATATCTTAGCAGGAAATTTGGAGAGTTTGCTTTAGGTGATGTAGTCAGAAACTAGAAGTATAGATACTTAGAATTTTCAACTACTTTTAAAATTTTGAAATCTGTACAATAGTTTTGTGTATCTGTGTTATTTAAATCAGATCTTTAGAATCCATGAAAACATTGACTATTAAATCTTTTTCCGTTAGAAAAAAAATTTTTATTGGGTTAAAATATTTTCAGGACCAGTAAATTAGTACATAGACATAAATTTCTCATACATGTCCAGAACAAGGAAATCAGTGAATGGGGAATTCCTGTTCATGGAGGTGACAGGAGGGAGTGGTGGTTATTGGAGCAATGGAAGAATACAGATATGTTGGCATTAGTTCCAGCCCTATTCCATGAGTATAGGGCTAATCAGTTAACACCACTTTCCCTAACAGTGAAGCAAGACAGACATAATTTATCACCTACAGGCTCATGCTGTTGTAGTAGTTTTGATGACTTCTGGGAAGACACGGGAAATTGCTTAACCTTGTTAGTAAAGAGCTGATGCATATTTGATTCCCATATGTGCTTTGGACTTATAAATCACAGAAGTCCAAGTAGCACAATTTTCTAATGAAGAACTTTGAAATGTTGCCAGACACACACACCATGATATTGAATGCAAGGGTGAATTCTCTGGGACAAGTGCTCAGGGCACCACATGCTCTCCGTTTAAACAGATTCATGATACAATGTTTCCTCTATCATAGCGGGGCTGGGTGTGTTGTGTTTGTGGTAGATTGCAAAATCTTCTTCCACTTTGTGGTAGATGCAAAAAATAGCCACAAATTCCTCCCTGCTCCATATCCACATCTTTTGTAATGTTACTTTTGTAGCTCCTGCTATCAATGGTTGGAGTCTTCCATCAGCCCTGAAACTGGGATGGCCTCATGACTTGTTTTGGCCAATGGAAGAGTGGCAAGCATGATGCAAGCAAGGGCTTGAAAAACACTTATGCATTGAAGGTCGCTGTCTAGATTGTCTCAGCAACCCTGCCACCATGGGACCAAGACTCAGCTAGTCTGCTGGAGAACAAGTGGCTACCTGGAGGAGAATTGAGGCACCCTAGCCAACAATCAACAAGGAAGTTAATGCACAAATGAGCCCAGGATCAGCCAGACCTCATGCAGATCAATAAAACCAACCAGCTGAGCCCATCACAAATTTAAGACATGCAGAATCAGCTAAAAAAATAGTTTGAAGTCACTGTGTTTAAAGTTATTTATTATGCAGCAAAAACTAACTGGGGACAGGAAAGCTAATATGGAGACAGAAATGTGCCTGTGAGAAATGTTTGAGATTTTTCTCCTTGGGGGACCCCTGAGAGCTCTAGGTTTTCTGAGAATATTGTATGTAACATTCAATAAATGCATGTCAACTAGAATGACATCTCTCTGAGGACTGGATGCTTCCTTAATGTATAGTGCAAGGTTTTTGTGGGTCCTCTCTAAGTATTTATTGAATGTGTATTAATGTGTGAATCTGTGTAGATACTGTCTTTTCCTCTACATTGTATAGAAGTTTCTTTAGTTAACCGCGCCCCCCCAACCTGCTGTAGCTCCTTGGAATTTAGTATTTCCAGGCATACCAACCTAACGTCCAGCTGTCAGTACATGCAACTTTTTGTCTTAAGCTCTCTCTTGCCTCCAAACCTGCTCTGCCCATGTACAGGGAAGGCTAGAACTGCTGGGTAATCAGTGCCCCCAGAAGCACCCCTGTATGAATGATTAATGAGGGTTGGCAGGTAAGTATTCCATTTCCCCCATGGGAAGACTCTGAGTGCATGTTTTACAACGTCTCCAGAATTCCCCAGGATTTTAATCTCATTGCCCAGAGTATAACTTGTTTGATAATGTTTCCTTTATTGTCTTTTTTTTCTCCTACCAGTGTTTCTAGGGATCATTTTCCAAATAAATTATTTGTACTACAAACTTTGCTTCTGGAGTCAACTAAACTAGAAACATGGAGACCCCTGGATCTCCAGGTTTGTTGTTTCCTATACTTAGGAGAATAGAAAGCTAAAGACTCTTATCTTTTGGAAATAGAAGGTACCTTAGGCATCTGCTATACATGGAAAGGGTACACATCACAGGTATAATGAAGACATATAAATGTCCCTCTGTGACCCCAGAAAACCAACAATGCAAAGACTCTTTTGTAATTATGAAAAGTTTGAAAGGTCCTTCAGGGGAAAAAGAAAGAAAGAAAGAAAGAAAGAAAGAGAGAGAGAGAGAGAGAGAGAGAGAGAGGAAGAGATAGAGAAAGAGAGAAAGAAAGAAAGAGAAAGAGAGAAAGAGAGAGAGAGGGAGAGAGGGAGGGAGGGAGGGGGAGGGGGAAGGGAGGGAGGGAGGAAGGAAGAAAGAGAAAGGAAGGAAGGAAGGAAGGGAAGAAGGAAAGAAAGAAAAGAAAAGAAACATTGATACATTGATGCTACCTAAAGAATATAGATTTTTGGAAAACAGTGATGTTTTCCAAAAATATAGATCTCATTAAGAGAAAATAAGAGAAAGGAATATAACTTTATTATATGCTAAGGTCAATGCAATAAAAGGTAACTGATTTTTTTCCTCAAAAAATTGTTTATAAGGTTCTTCATTTTATAATATACAGAACATCAACACTTTTTTGCTTGGTGGTGGTAGACATTTCATAATAGATCTTTGAAGATATACAGAGAGATGATTAGATATACCTATCGTATACCACAAGAACAAAAGTCAATTATAAATTTTTATTTTCGATTAATGAATTTGATGTAAGAGCTACTTTTTCCTTATCTCTCTAAAAAATGATCACCTGCCTGCCAATATCTTTAGTTTGTCTTATAGAGCTAAAATCCTCAAATGTTTTAATTAACCAGCTCTGATACTGATTCAAAGTTTCAGTTACTAAAGGAAAAAACAAATTGATTACTAACTTCATTGTGATTGTCAGATCTTAAGATCCCTAAACTTCATGCAGAAATAGGGAAGCCAAGTTGGATTTCATCATGGATCTACCCATATTGCTTTGGTTGTATAGGGCTGGAATCAGTAAACCAACCTTTGAAAGGCCTTATTTCCAAGGCCTCTATTCTCAAATAACATTATTTTTCACCAAATTGGCTATAATTAATTACTACCAACATGAGGGGTGAATATACTTTTCTTCCAAGGTATAATCTCTTTATAGATATAACCCATCTTTGTATTCTCCAACCTACCCATCCTCAGGCTTCAACAGAATTTATTTTCTACACACTAATTTGAGGACATAATCACTCATTACTTTATATTTTTATTCATCTCTTGCATGTCTAACCTTACCCAATGACATTTAAAGGTACTTAATAGAAAGACTATATTATATACATTTTTAAAAGTATCCCCTGATTGCACCATGAACAGTGCTGAATATACTGTGGTAATACAAATTTTTTTCAATTGAGTTAAATAATGTTTTCCATAATTCCCTGGCCAAGTGTGAAATATACACTAGGCGAAAAATTGCATTGATTGAATGATTGATTGATTAAAATACTGACAATATCTAAAAGTATTAACCTCATCATAATTTATCCCAGTGACATTTATTCTCATTAATTATAGCACCTTTCTGGGTAATGGAAATGTCATGTCCACTTCTTAAGCAATTCCAGCATAGCTGCATTAACTACACTCCTTTAAATCATGCCAGAGCTTGTGTTGATCAAATAAATAATGGCCCACATGGACATGGCAAAGCAGCATGAAAATTCTACTGAGAAACACAAGTCAGTTATCAAATATTAGAAATGTTCAGTGAAGGGGAACAATGTTATGAAGCTACATATATGTCTTTTTTAAAAGCAGAACAGAAAGTTTATTTGTTGTTCAAGGAATGGGAAGGGAGAGCCCATGCCATCAGAATTGGGGAAAGGGGCAGCGATTTCCAGAAACAGCCAGAGCATGGGTAGTCCTTTGGGTTCCTTTGCATATGGCAATAATTGTGCCTAGCAAAGTGCAAGTCCCCTGTCTGGGTGGAGATCTCAGCATGGTAACAAGGCAAAGGTAACTTTCAGACACACTGGGTCTCATCTGTGCAGGTGCTGCCCTCTTGGTCAGGCTGGAACTGGTTCAGAGTCGTTGACTGTCACCATCTTGGCCCTATCTGGCTGTGGCTGGTTCTTCAGTTTTGCTTCTGTGGCATCTGCCTTAGTTTCTGTTAAGCCAGCACAGCTG
Organism: Eubalaena glacialis; assembly: GCF_028564815.1. Lineage (NCBI taxonomy): Eukaryota > Metazoa > Chordata > Mammalia > Artiodactyla > Balaenidae > Eubalaena > Eubalaena glacialis. The sequence goes on along the minus strand of NC_083728.1, from coordinate 39,978,563 downwards.
TGGGCATGGAAGGACCAGCAAAGCCACTGCAAAGGACACAGAAGGGAAACAGGTAGGTTGCCCTGAGGCCTGACTGTAGAGACTCCAGCTTGGGCATACAGCAGGTGCTCACAAAGTGTCTAGGGATTTGGATGCTTTGACCTGAGCAAGTCTCACACACATTTTGATTTGCCTATCAATTTCCTTTTCAAAATCCCCTGTGAAGTGTTCAGTGTGAAAATTCTCTCTTTTTATGCTGTGTTTCAAGAGAATTTGGGAGGTGGGATGGAGAGACTAGGTGGAAGCCTACTTCTGAAATCTTTTGGAATTTCAAACTGCAAAAAAAAAAAAAAATTGAATAAATTGACATCATTATACATCAGTATTAAGTCTGCTTAAAAATACATAAAAACTTACAATCTTAGTGAGAATAGTGACACTCAGAAGCAGAAAATACATTTCCCTTTTAAACAAAAAGCAAAATTATTATCTAAACATTCAACAAATGACAATCTGATACATATACATTCTTATACAACTGATTTTACAAGTAATTATAAATCAACTTAGCATTTCCAGATTAAGAACTGTCCAATAACAGTCCCTTTATTTCCTATACTAGTATTCTCTTTACTCAAACCATTAAATGTTCATTTTATAATATTATGACAATATGAGCAAACATTTATTGTACAGTTATTAGACACCAAACTTTATTCTAAGTATTCTATAATGTATCTTAAGTGAACATCTATATATATGAACACCCCAAGGAGGTAAATACTATTTTTTTTTTTCATTTTATATATGAGGAACTTGAGGCACAGAGAGGTTGACTAATTGGCCCAAAGTCACTCAGCTGGTAGATGATGGAACCTTAGGGATATAATAGTCGGAAATCTATAAGCACTGCACAATTCAGAAACCAAGGTCTAAGGTCTAGTTAAAAACACTGAGCATACTGATTTGTAAACTAAGACAAGTTAACAACTCTGTGAAATTCATTCGTCCTGCATCTACAGTTTAAGAGTGGGATGAGCTGAACTTCAGGGTCCATCTAGCACTAACATAAGATAAACCTCTATATACACAGTCTGTGCACACTGGGAGCATGAGCATCTACATCAGCAACAGCCACTGACCAGCCTTTGCATCCCTGAATAGACCCGCACTGTCCAACATGGTAGCCATGAGCCACATGTGCTATGGAACAGTTGAAATGTGGCTAGTCTGATTGAGATGTGCTGTAAGTGTAAACTACACAGCAAATTTCAGATATATTACCAAAAAATGTAAAACTTCTCACTAATATTTTTATATTTGTTTTATGCTGAAATGATAATTTTTGGAAAAATCGAGTGAAATAAAATGTATGACTAAAATTAATATCTCCTGTTTCTTTTGACTTTATTATGAATTTAATTACTAGAAAATTTAAAATTGCACATGTGGCCCATGTTATCTTTCTGTTAAGCAGTAGTGGCTTAGATGGTAAGTGATGAAGTGGAGGAGGGTCTGATGTATAAGTGTTACCACCGAGTCATTTTACTTGTGCTAATTTAGTTCAAGGTAAAATAAAGGGAGTTTTGGACTAAGAAATTTTGAGCGCTTTCTTTTTCAAAAATGGCTTTTCTTTGGTAATAAACTGACTTTTAAAAGACTTGTGACAATATTAAGGCAATATAAAATAATTGAGAAAGTATAATAGTCTCTCTCCCCCTCTCCTTCCTCCTCCATCTTCTTCTTCATCTTCTTTTCTCCCTCTCGCTCCCCCTCTCCCTCCACCCCAATTATCTTTCTTCTCTGTCCTCTGTCTTCTTCTTTCTTCTGTGTATGTGTGCTAATAAATATTAAACACTTGGCTCTGAGAAAAACCTGATTTATACAGTCTGCCAAGTTCCATAGTGTAAATACTCCCACCATGACAGATTTCAAACTGCCAATGCAATGTTGCTAAATGTGCAGTTGGGGAGAGATGTGCAGTATTGCACCATTGTATATCATTTCTACCATACAGATACAATAGATAGAAATAACCTCAAGAACACGTATAAAATTTAAATGTAGTAAATAATTATGAAGTGGTGAGTTATATGTATTTTGTAACTTTGTTTTTAATACAACTTATTTAATTGTAAATTTACCTAATTTAATTTTTAAGAACAGCTGTGTTTAACATTGACTTGCTAAAAAAAAAAGAAAAGAAAAGAAAGAAATCCTAAACATTCAACAACTGACTGTCTTGGGAGCCACTAGCTGACTCCAGCCCATCACTGCTGTGGCATTTACTTGAAAATCAGATGCAAAGGAACAACACTTTTTCCAAGACTCAAAAAAATACCCTCAAATTTTCTTACTCCCAGTCACTCAACTATCCACAAAGGCCCAGCCTGGTTAATGGTTATCATTTATAGAGATACAGTAGTGGAAGGAACAGAAGCAAGTTGTTCAGCTGAGTCTAATCCTGTTAATCTTGGTCTCATATAATCCATCCCTGAGAGAAACAACAGCATACTCTTTAAGAGCCCTCCAGACCAGAGTCTCAGCCCTAGGTGGTAACTCTCTAAGGAAGTTCCTTCTTACAACTAACCCAAATCCTTTTTGCTGCAGTAGAGGCTCATTCACTCTTTAGTGAAGGTGAAAACAGCTGGTTGCCATCCCCTGTGTTATAACCTTTCATGTAAGGAAATGAAACACCCCAAACCAGCTTCCAAATCTGTTCAGCTGTAAAAACAGCCTCTTCTTGAGCAAAAACAAACAATAAATTAAATGGAATTGGGAGTTGAGAAGTGCTGCATATTTCACTCCAGGGAAACACCTCGGGCCAGGTTATACCCTCGTCAGCACCTAGTGATCAAAGGCACATTTTCCCTGGAAACAAGTTCAAGGAGTGAAACAGATGGGATTATTAATCAAGTTGCTGTTAGCCTTTTGGGCCATCTTAAAGAACATCCTTAAGCAGGGGGTGTCCTGGGCTTTATCTTGTAATAAGATTGTAAGATCTTGGCAAGATGCATGTTGCCTTGTATGCTGATGCCTTGCTTGCTATGTCCAAGACATTTTTTACGAAAGAGAATGCAATAAATCAGAGTAGCTGCAGAAGCTACATCTTTGGCGGTACAAGTAGGCCAGTAGAAGCTAAAATTCCAACTAATATTAAAAGCTATGCACCTACATTTTAATGCTAAGGTTCTTATCTATCTGGAAGGAAGTAAAAAGGAGAGGCTGAAAAATTGATTCCGCAGTATAGAGCTGGCCTAGCAGGAAACAAAGAGGGGCATCTGGAAAAGAAAGGAAACAGTAGCCGTCATTCATGTCCATTCATGGGAGAGCCATAGCATCAGGGAGAGAACAGAGCCATGAAGTTGTGAAATCAAGGACATACAGGAGATGAGTTTGTTGTTGTAGCTGCCCTGCACTCTGATCGCTGCCTTTGATTTCACTGCAACCTATGGCTGTGGTTATATTAGTGCCTGATTTATCTGCATGTTCTCAAGCAGATGTGGGCCTCTTTATTTTGTGCAACTCAAAGGGATCATGCCTTTTCCATCTCCACTTCTTACCCTACCTCATCATTCCTTTTCTGGTCTGAGTCTAAAAGCTCAGATTTCAAAGCCAAAGTCAGTCCAGACCAGCCACATTTGTCCTTGGGCTGTGTCAAATCCACAGAAAGCAAGAATAGACTGAGTTTCTTTTGGTTGGATTCCCAAACTAGACACTGTTGGGAGTTGTTTACTGCAATCGAAGTTCAGCCCTGCTTCCATCCAAGGAGCCTGAGAAATTCTGTGATCCTGACCCACAGGTGACAATGTCACCTCCTCTGTGGACACTAATTTGCCCTCCATTTCTTGAAGGTTTCCAGTGTGCTAAGAGGAGGAAAGGGTGGAAACATCTTTTTCTAGGGCCACATAATTTAATGCCTACTCAGCCACAAGGCACATCTATATACAATGAGCTAGGGTACCCAGCAAGAGTTCCCACAGAAGTGCAAATCAAGCTCAAATTCTTCAATCAAGCACACACATCTGCTACAGCAGAAGTAAAAATGGCAGCCCACAGTCCAAGCCTGTGTTGGGTGGTCTTCACAGTATCTGTTTTTTTAAATTTGAATTCATTGAACAACATTTTAAAACTTGAAAGTTCCATTTATAAATCTCCATTTCTAGCTTCCCCAGAGGATCTTGCCACACTGTGCCACATTCCAACATAGTGAAAAGTGGTCACAGCTGAGTGGGTTTGCCCCCTCTAGACAGGATGTGCCTCGGTTCATTGCAGTCCTCACTGCTCCTTAGTATCAAAGTGTCCATTGGTATTTATCATTGCATGTGTTCTGCTAGGTCCCTGTTTCCAGACTTTCTTTAGTCTACATATTTCCTACATGCGACTGGCCTGAACTATTTTAAGAAATGAGAAGCAAAGCCATGCCTTGTATGAGGCAATAATACAAACAAGAACCTGATTTTGAGACCAAAGAGATTTAATAAGGCCAACAAAGAAAGGGAATGTCCTGGAAATAGTGCTATTGTTTGGCCGTTGACTTTCTTGTTATCTCTGGAGTAAGGGTTGGCAGAATCTACTGATTATGAAGGTTTGAGGATTATGCAAGGAAATGAACTAATAGACTTGTCAGTAGTCTTCCGATGCCAGTCCAACGATGGCCTTTAGCTGCTTGTTTTTTTCTTTTAGTATTTATTTTCCATCATTATTACAATGTAAGTATGTTATAGAGTTTGGGGAAAAGAAAAGAAAGAAGTCTCCCTCTCATTATATCCTGCCACCTCTTCTTATGAACCACCATTGTCTGTTAATTATGAATCCTTCTGGAAAATGTCTAGTCATCTATATACATTTATATCCATTGTTTTACACAAATGGGTTTGTGCTGTGCTCATTTTTACTTAACAATATTAGTACATATATCCTTCATCATTCTTCTTGAAAGTGATCTTTATTGTTTTTGTAAAAATGGTACACATCTGTAGTAATTCATTCAAGTAATAAAAACAAAATAACAAAGAAAATTTTAAATTACTTATTATTTCACCCAGAAACAATGGTTACTAACATTTGAAGATCTTCATCATAAGCATCTTCCTACATATGTCTACAGGCTGAAGGATGGATGGATGGATGGATGGATGGATGGAGAAATGGGAGGGACCGAAGAAGGAAGGCAGGGAGGAAGGAGGGCATCAGATTGGTAAATCAATCAATAGATAGGAAAATGGGATCATGTTATGATGGCATTTTGAAATAAAAGATTTAACTGTAATTTTTCTTGATTTAAAAATGAAGAAAAACAAAGCTAAGGAACTATTTAACTTCAGAAAAGAATGTTTCTTTACAAAATGGATCAGTTCCTAAATTATTTCTCTAAAAGAAATAATGTGAAAAACATTATGTTAGATAGTATCTATTGACTCTCCTTTGTGAAAAAATGTGGAAGCTAGCATTCCTAATGTTATTATGTACATTGTTTTTTGTATTTGAGTTTTATAGTCTGTTCTGCAACAGTAATTTCAATAGTTGTTTAGTTTTATTTTATATTTAAATAGCACCAGTGCTCATCACCACCTATCTTTTATTGTGGCTGCTCCATTTCTAATTTTTTAAATATTGATTCTTTGATTTATTGACTGAATCAAATAATCCAATAGGTGGTCTTTTTTCAAGAAGGGCTCTTGGGTGTTCTATTATATGAATTATTGCCTATTTGAAAACGTTCCTGTGTTGACTTTGTACTTGAAGGACAACTTCCTATAATTCTCAGCTCACATTTTTTTCTCGGAATCCTGTGGACTTTGTTCTACTGTCTTCTGGCATTGAGCATTTTCTGTGTAGATTTTTAAAAATGATCTGACATCTCCCCAATTAGTGATTGCTTTTTCTGTCTAGATACCCATGAAAGTCTTTCCTTATATTTGTGTTTTAATAACTTCCCAATGATTTATCTTATTGTTGATTATTATATCATTTTTGTTTGGGACAATATGTACCCATTACATTTGAAGATTCAAAACTCATGGGAAATTTTCAGGAAACTAAAGACACACAGAGGTTAAGTAACTTGCTCAAGATCACATAGATCATAATAAATGGTAGGGTCTAGATCTAAATCCAGCTGTCTGATTCCAGAATCCAGTCCCCCAGCCACTACAGTACAGTTCATCCTGATGACGTAGTGTGCTGGATAGGTCCTTTCTAAGCCAGTTAGTCAGCAATTTACTTCAAGTATGTCTGCATTTGGCAGGTACTGAGCAATTTAGACAGTGCCCCACCGTTTGGAAGTCACTGTCTGGAGAAAGGATTGCACAGTAGGTTTCAATCATTGCAGTGCTTCCCCTTCCCCCATTTCTCTCACCCCAGCCTTGGGCAATGACCATTCTACTCTCTATTTCCACGAGTTTGGCTTCTTTAAAAAATTATTACATTTCATACCAGTAACGCATTTATTTTGCAACTGGAAGTTTGTACCTCTTAATTTCCCTCACCTATTTCTTTCCTCCCCCACCCACCTCCCTTCTAGCAACCACCTGTTTGTTGTCTGTATCTATAACTCTCTTTCTGTTTTGTTATGTTTGTTCATTTTTTCCCCCTCTTTTTGGAAGAAGAGAAAGGAGGTAAACGGAAGAATGGAAAGACAAGGGTAACTGATCAAAAGGAAGCAGAGAGAAATAAGCAGAGGGGTCTGATGCAGACTGATATGGTTCCTGCTACTACACATGCCAAGGGCCACAGAACAGAACTGGCTTCATCCTCTGACATCCCCTCCCCTGATCCCTAACAGTACCAGGTTTCCTTAAGTTCTGGACTCAGTACAGCAGTACCAAGAAGAGAGCAGATGGTGCATAGGTACCTGACAAGGTCACCCCTCTAGAAAATCAGGCTAGGTGGCAAATCACACAGTGCGACGAGCAGCACTGACCAGGTTCCATACCCTAACTCTCTCCTGACCTGTTTGGATGCCCTGAAACCTTGAGAATTACTCATTTGGGTTTACATTCTCTCTACAAAAGTCATTTAATATCAGGAAATGATAAACTTTTGCCACCCCTTGACCTATTAAGAGAACACATAGATTCACAAAGTGAGAAGAGGCTTTAGAAAACAACAAGTCTCTCCTCTCATTTTAGAGGCAAGGCAGTTGATGCTTGATTTTTAGATTAGTGAACTGTGAAATTAGAAAGCAAGGGACATAGAGGTATTGGACACAGGAGCCTGAAAAAATCTGAGTATGAACTGAGGAATAGCTGGTACAGGGTGGTGGTTGCTGTGAGTGCCCTAACCAGATCTCCTTTACTGGGCAGGCACACTCACCTCCCAGCTGCACTGAGCATTGGCTGATAATGGCTCACCCTCTACCCCCACATTCCACCTTCTCTAGAGAATTGCCATGAACCACAAGAAGCCACCTTGCCTAGGACACTACGTGCCCTTCCTAGGGCAGCCCACAGCTAATGACTGACTGACAGGGGTACAAAAGATCAGCTTCCTTACATCAGGGTGGGAATATTTCTGTGGTGTGATTCATGGTCCTGTTCTCCCCATGGAAAAACTGAATCAAAGCTTGTTCATGTCTCTGCTCAGCTTCTACCGCTGCCCATCCTGCTTCCTTTACTTTCTTTCTCTTCAGAGCACTCTCTCAGTAAATCATATGTTGCTGAATTTTTGTCTTGGACTCTGCTTCTAGGGAAGCCAACCTAAGACAAACAGGACACTGACAGGGAAGGGGGAGCAACTAAATTGTTGGCCAACTGAACAGTTATCCCGAAGGAAACTTACAGCTCCATCCAGTTTAGATTAAAATAATTCATTCATCTTTTCCTTTTCATTATCATTACTATCATTAATTCAATTCAATTAATAGCAGATCTTCTGACTCCAGACATTGCTACCAAAGATCACCATCGATTTAAGAGATAAGTAATACTGATCTTCTTTTTATTTTTTTATATTTTGGTTACCAAGAATAAACATTAGTAAAATATAAGGTTTACAAAGCTAGAGCCACATCTCAAAAACCAATCTATAGTCAAAGAGCCATGCTCTTTTAGTCAGCAGGAGCAAGCACATATGGCAAGTTAGGGGCAAGTCAGCAGCATGTCTTGCTGCCATGACAAAGAATTCTGAAACCCAGTAGCTGAAAACAACAAAGGATCATTTGTTGCTCAGGCTATGTGTCTATTGCAGGTCTGTTAGGGACCCAAGCTAACAGGAGCGGTCTCTACATGGAAGACAATTAATCAGTATGATGGATCACTCTGGAAATTAATTACTCAACTCAGAAGTGACAATGTCACTTTCACTCACAACTCATTGGCCAGAACTGGTCTCAAGGACAGTGAGACATATTCAGTCAGAAGATGTAGTAGCTACACCAAACCTACATTCTGACCCTTAGACCAGTCCCAAAAGAAATCTATCCATCTAGAAATTTCCCTGCCATTGAGTTGTACTCCACTAATAAGCACTGGTTGAATCCCTGTCATGCGCCCAGTATTGTGCTAGCTATAATATGGGTCATAGAAATGTTTAAAACATTTTATTTGTCTTCTAGAAGATCCCAGTATAACTGGAAGATGAAACAATAAAAAATATATAATAATACAAAATAGGGCAAAATTATATGCCGAATCATGTGATGCCCAAATCAAACCTATCACTTTGGCCTTTTTCTCCACCTATATGCGGATAATTTGATCTACTACACCAGCACTGCCCAACAGAAATACAATGTGAGACATATTTGTAAATTTAATTCTTTTTAATCTTTTTTATTGAATTATAGTTGATTTATAATGCTTCAGGTGTATAGCAAAGTGATTCAGAATATATATATATATATATAAAATCTGAAACGGAATATATATATTCTTTATATATATATATATATATATATATATATTCTTTTTCAGATTCTTTTCCATTATAGGTTATTAGAAGATATTGAATATAATTCCCTGTGCTACACAGTAGGTCCTTGTTGTTTATCTATTTTATGTATAGTAGTGTGTATCTGTTAATCCCAAATTCCTAATTTATCCCTCCCTCACCCCTTTCCCCTTTGGTAACCATAAATTTGTTTTCTATGTCTGTGAGTCTGTTTCTGTTTTGTAAAAAAGTTCATTTGTACATTTTTTTAGATTCCACATATAAGTATTATCATATGGTATTTGTCTTTCTCTGTCTGACTTACTTCACTTAGTATGATAATCTCTGGGTCCAGCCATGTTGTTGTAAATGACATTATTTCATTCTTTTTTATGGCTGAGTAATATTCCATTGTGTGTATGTGTGTGTGTGTGTGTGTGTGTGTGTGTGTGTGTGCATGTATATGGAACATCTTTATCTATTCATGAACATTTAGGTTGATTCCATATCTTGGTTGTTGTAAATAATGCTACTATAAACATTGGGTGCATGTATCTTTTCAAAGTAGTTTTCCCAGGAGGAGGATTTCTGGATCATATGTTAACTCTGTTTTTAATTTTTTTTAAGGAACCTCCATACTGGTCTCCATAGTGGCTGCACCAATTTACGCTCCTACCAACAGTGTAGGATGATTCACACTTGTAATTTTAAATTCTCAAATAGCCACTTTATAAAAAGCAAAAAGAACAAATGAAATCAAATTTAATCATACCTTTTATTTAACCCAATATATAAGAATATTATTATTTCAACATATAATAAACATAAAAATTACTAATGAGATATTTTACATTATTTTTTTCATAGTAAACCTTCAAAATCCAGGGTGTGTTTGACCCTGACATCATATCTCAGTTCAGACTAGCCCTCAATTGCTCACACAAATAATGGCTATTGTGCTAGACAGAGCATTTCTGTACAAAAACCAAAATAAACATAATTATTGCTAACCTGCTTGGCCAAGACTTTTTTTTTTTTAACTGCTGGTATATGCTTGACGATTTTTCTGGATGGGTAAAATGATGCTTTTTCTTTACGGCCTATATTTAGCTTACTTTTACTCTGCAAAGTGATACAGTTGCATAAACTTAAAGTAGTTAAGACCGCTTAGATTGTACTGGGATGGGAACACTAATCCACCGAAAATTAAGGAATTGAAGCAACAAACCAAAAACATGTTCTACCAGGGCTGCAGGTGGGGGAAGGGGTTAAGAAGAAGGGCAGGCACGTCGAGGATGTGTTAATAAAAGCCTGCTTGTTGAGGCTTGTGGGAGCGGAGCCCTTTTCTTAAAAGGTTAAACAAAAAGCAGAGCCACTGTATTTCAGCAGGCTAATTACCGAGGGTGACTTTGACCTTTTCCATTTCTGGAGATTTATGATAGAACATTTTCCTTTGACATGGCTCAGGCTCTTTGAATCCAGGTTGAGTGTGATTAGGTGTGCTGGTGGAACCCTTCCTTTGCATAAATGCATGTCTGTTTTCCCAAGCGTAGTTGGAGTATCCGCTATGGAGGACCTGACACCAGGGTGCTGGCCGTCAACTCCTTTGCAACAGCCTCACTCTTCTGAGAACCACGTTTACCTTCGAGTTGAAGAAACATAGAAATAGACCATTTTCACAACAGAAACTTTTGTTGACAATGAGGGCTGTGGAACCTGAGCCTTGAAAATTCTACCAGAGGCCAGTTAATCTAATAAAATTCTTGACATTAATGGGCTTAGCTAGTGGGAAAGTCTGAAATTCCTTCTCAGAGCCAACAGGGTCCCTTGGTGAGTGAGTCTTTCTGGTGGTTTTCGCTTTGGGCCACAACATGTAAATTTCACACTAGATGTTCCATCGCTTCAGGACAGTGATTTACACTTGAGTTTTGGTTAGTTCTGATCAGCTCACCCTTCCAAGCCACGTGTCCAAAGTCACTGGCCTTAGCTCGTCGGTGTTGCCTGTTGCCTGGCTCAGTTTCTTGGTGCCAATAGAGTAAAAGGTATCTTTATAATTCCCAAGCAGGTGTGCTAATTGACTGACTCCACTCACCTTGTCATGCTTGCGAAACTAACAAAGGAGGGGAATCTGGTAGAGAGGTCTCATTGACCCAAATGCTTTCCCACTCCTGAAAATACATCTTTATAACAAAAAGGTAGCACTATTAAATTTAAAGTCTTGCTTGCATCTGCCACTACAGATACCAGATTTTCTTTTCTCTGAAAATTGCCCCTTTCAGATGGAGCCAGCAGATCTTAGTTTACCCTCATATACCTATAAACCATTGGTCAGTCTTGTCCCTTATAGCCACATTCTGAAACCCAGCCTCAGGTTAATTGGTTTGTATTAATAACCTTGCTTAGCCATAATGAGAAAGGTAAAAAATGCTTATTTGGAAAATCAGCTGGTGTTAGAGGCTGCCAATGGGTGAGTTGATGGAAGCATCAGTGATTTAGGATTCTTTTGATCCTCCTTACTTTTATTTTTTACTGAAATCCTGGGGTAAACATAGAACATGAAATAGAGCTAACTTCTGTGTTCATTATTCATTAATAAAGGGCCATCAAAGCTGATGGCAGGAAAGAAGCATGAACTTCCTTCTCTGATTTTGACTTTTAACATATCTAAGCTTTCGGAAAGATAAATGGAAGCAAATGTTACTTGGCTACTAGTTCCATTTCTCAGATCCACTTTTAAAAAGCTATTGAAAAGAAACTGAATCCAAATAAGAAATGAACAATGATGCCCGTATCCCCCCAGGGAGAAGCAGGGCATATGGCTATTTATAATAATGACAACTGACAGCAAGGGCTTTAAAAAAGGCTTTCTCTCCTGTTGTCAGTTTTGGAATGGAGTTGGAGGCAAACAAAGTCCTGATAACATTGGTGCATTGTTCCTATAGGTCCTAACCTCAGCAGGCTACATCAGTATCTTCTGTCTGAAGAAGTCACTTTCTTTTCATCAAACACATTCCAGAAGTCAGTGGTAAAAGCACTGATGGGGGAGAGCAGATTGATCCATTAACTCTCACCCAGTTCCTTGGCTGAACCCTCACTTTGCATTCCAGTTATAAAGACTTGGTAAGTTATCAAACAGGAAACAAGCTCTGAAAGGAATTGTGTCTTTCAAGCTTCTCGCCAAGGCTCCTTCTTGTTGCCTGTACATCCTGGAAAGAAAGAGAAACCTGCTTCCCAACAGTTCTCTGGTATTCTCAAACCTTGTGTGCCTAAATTATGAGGGACCTTGTTAAAATGCACATGCTGACTATGTTGTGGTGGAATCTGAGAATCTGCATCTCTGTGCTTCCAATAAACTCCCAGGTGATGCTAATGCTTCTGGTACATTGGCCACATTTTGACTATCAAGGAGCTAACAAACACTTTGGGAATCTGAAGTGTCAGAAGTCAAGATAGCTGAATTTCCACTCATTTGAGCTCTGGCTTCAAAAGTTATCCAACTATGCATTGCATATGCTTGCCCAATGACATCGGGTTGGATGCAGTGGGAATAAATACATAAGCAACTACAAAGTGGGTGGTTATTCAAACACCTACTGCTCAATTATTATGGCAAACAACACACTACAGCTTTAAACCCACAGGCCAAATGAGAAGGTGGAATCCAGGCAAGGAAGTTGTGTGTCTCCAAGGCGAAAAGATTACTTTTGTATGAGCTGTACTGAAATTCAAGGCTTAGAGAGGAATAATAATTATTATCTCTTTGCTAAACTCTGCTTCAGGGTAACTGGAAAGCTCAGGAGGTATTCCAGGTCCATTTGAGAGGACACCTCCACCTGGGGTGTAGCCTTTTAGTTGCCATTCCATGTGATGAAAATGAAGATCAAGGGTGAGATTTAAAGCAAAACAAAGTTCTGCCTTAACAGAACCAAACTTGTGGCGAGTTGTAGCTCCTCCCCACAGTCCAGGGTGCACTTCTCTCTCGACTGAAGGGCCGGAGTGACTGCTGAATTGAGGTTTCATCTTTCCAAGTAGAGTGATCTCCTTACCTTCAACTCTAAACTCGCTAAGAAGGTTTGATGTCAGACAGCCCTGGCCACAGTACCCTGCATACCAGCCATGTCATCTTGGACATCATACCTCCTTCAAATGTCATTTTCTCTTCTGTAAAATTGGAATGATGAAAACCTACCCCAGAACACAGCTGTGAATCCTAAATAAACTAAGGTACAGATCAAGTATGTCTAGCATAAATAAATTAATAAACCAATAAATGCACCTGTCCTCCAACTGTTGAAAAGAGGGGAAAATCTTTCAGTCTCCAGAGTGGCTTGAAATTCTATTTGTAGTCCATTGCTACTAGGAGTAGAGCAAGGATTCGAAATGCTGAAGGATTTCATTCAGTGGCTAATTTGATGGCTGGGAAATATTTTTGGAGAGAGAAGACCATAATTTAAAGTATCCTGACATCAATAAATATTTCCTTAGCATTTAGCTGTAAGAGCTCTGAATCCTCCATCTATTCAGAAATTTCTAATTTCAAAATAATATAGTACTTTGGGAGTTTGTGAATACACACAAATGTAAGAAAGACCAGGTGCCGTAGTAGTTTTCCACACTTCAGGGGAAGTGTACACTATTCATTTCTTTGTGAAATAAGGAAGACAGGTTGATCTCCGACACCCCTTCAGCCCTGCATCCCTCTGATTATATTTGGAAGAGGCTCCAAAAGGACATTAGTTCTGCCCATGGAGTGAGATTGGCATTAGCATGGTCCACTGCCCACCCACCCAGATGACAACTTCCCTATTCACGGGGCTGTATTCCTAACTAGCTGCAACACACATCCACCTCGATCAACTGTTTTCAAGTTCAGATGATTCTGAGATTACAGAACTGGATGAAGGGCTAAATTGATATTGCTAAATTGATATTGCTAAATATCAATATTTGTTGAAGTGGCTAACAACTCCTCAAAATAACTTCCAGGTAAGTACTACATTGAAAGTAAAGTTTCACTTTTCTGCTCACATCTGACTCTGGAATAAACACAAATCCTTTGTGTAGATTGTCTGCCCCACCCCTTTTCACCCACTATTATAGAAAGATCCACTGTATTCACTCTACTTTCCTATGCCTACTCCAGACTTCACACTGAGATGACCAGGGGGACATCTGATTACCTAGGAAAAAGGACACTGAGATGATTTGCAAGTAAACGTCTTAAAATGACAGTAGCCTCAATTTTCTTCCACATAAGCAGTCTCCTTACCTCCATTCCATTCCATCCCATCCTCCACCCTGTGGCCAGAATAATATTTTCAATAAGCAATGCTGATCATGTCACTTTCTACTTAAAACCCTTCATTGGCCCCCTGGAATAAAGTTTGAATGGCACACAAAGTTCGGCATGATCTGGCTTCTTTCTGTCTAGTCTCTCAAACACTGCCCACCCTTTCCCCTCCCCTGCCCAGCACCTGCTTCTCCACTGCTAAGCCCAGAGGCACTCTGGACTGCCCTCAACACACACCCAGTCTCCTGCCTGACATAATCTTTCCTGTCCTGCCCTCTCCCCCAACATGGTCTTACCCTGTGGTTAATTCTGACTCATCTTTAAGGTTTCCCCTTGGGACAGACATTCCCATTTCCTGGGATCAGTGCCTCTCCTATGCATTTTTTAATGTGTCCAGTGCTACCTACTTACTAGCTGTACACTCTCTTCCTAAGCTACTAAGGATCATGTCTTACTATCTATTATATTCCCAGCATCTAGGATGTTGTATGCCACATAGAAAGGGCTCTGCAAATATTTGTCAAATTCCTGAATGAATGCATGAATGAGTGGAGTACTTTCTATAAACTAGAGTAGTGATTCTCAAAATATGAGCATCAGTTTCACCTGCATACTTGTTAGAAATGCAAATTCTCAGGCTCTGCCGATCTGGTGAATCAGAAATTTGGGGGGTGGGGTCCAGCCATCTTTATTTTAACAAGCCCTCTAGGTGATTCTGAGGTGTGCTAAGGTGGGAGAACCACTGTTTGAGAGCCGTGGTACTCATGTCTGGCTGCACATTACAATCACCTGGGGTGTTTTGAAAAATGTTTGAGCTGTCCTCCCTCAAGTTTTGTATTCAGTTAGGTTAGTGAGGATTCTAGAATACCTTTTTAAAGCTCATCAAGTGATTCTGATATACAGATGGGATTGAGATGATCACTGTCCTAGATTTTCCCAGTTCCTCTTCTTTACACGAACATAAAATTACCTGTAAAATAGGCATTGGTCTGGTGCCACTCTGCCAGTGCCTCTGGCCTCCATCAAAACAATGCAGTGACTTTCTGTGTCAGATCCAGCACAGCAGCCCAAATCTCAGGATTCAAAGTGTGCTCCATGGGACCAACGTTTGCATACCGGGTAGCTTGTTAGAACACAGAATCTCAAGCTCCACCCAGACCTGCTGCATTTTAACAAGATCCCAGGTGATTTGTGTCTACATTAAATTTGAAAGGCACTCGCCTGAGAGAGGGTATTGAGCATGGGTTCAAGAGCACAGAATTAAAATCTCTTTCTGCAGGTCTGTGTAGTTCAGGTACACAAAGGCACATAGTCAAAGGTATTTTGTCATAGATTTTCAATAAAACTTCTGCTCAGGGCCAGAAATGAAACTCTCAAGGTCAAATGGCTTCACCAGTTAACAGCACGGAATGGACTTCATGAGTCATAGATTTTGTTGATGACCGTTGGGTAGAAAAGTCATTTCTACACAAGAGTGTTTGAAAAACTGGGTTATTTGGGAAGATCTACACATACACAACTCAAAATAATGAATCATGGGTACTTCTAAACCAATCATATTTATTGAGTGCTTACTATGTACCAGGAGTCATACTAAGTACTCAACACATGTTAACTTATTTAATCTTCCCTAAATCCCCATGCAGCAGGTGCTGTTAATTATCCCCATTATGGAAATGAAGGAGGCAGAGGCATGGAGAAATCAAGCACAGCTTAGGAGTATAACCAGTATAACTGAAATCCAAACCCATCTTTGTCTGGAATCTGTGCTATTAACCACAACACTATGTTCAACAATTACTCTAAAGGAGAAGGAACAATGACCCCAAACAACTGCTTTTTTTTAAACATTAGTATAAAAGCCCCTGACTGTTCCTCCAACAATTAGAAGAGCCAGAATTAAATAGAATGGTTGCTGTGCCAACCCACAGAAGTCAAATATAACCAGGCAGCAAATTAGAGTAAACATTTAGGAATCCCTTGCATGTGGCACATGACTCCACCCACCCGTCTTGGCACAAGCAGGATGTTGATTATATGGATCCCGCTGGCATTTCATGTCCTCATGCGAGTCATACAGAGTATCCTCCTTACTGCTGAATGTGAACATGACCAGACTTATTTGAGTAATTTGGCACGTTATGCTGATGACTCAATAGTGCAGACCAGGGCAAGAGCTCCCACGCATGCATTCATTCCTCCATCCCCCTTACCCTTTTCATTCAATCACCTGGTATACATGGATGGAAACAAGGTGTTTGGCATGATAGAGCTGAAGGGAATTTTCCCAAACCTGGGATTTCTTGAGGCTAGACGTAACCAATTGGCCTGGAGCCATCAACTGCAACTGGTGAATAAGCTCTGGGAATACAGCTCATCTAAACAGTTTTTGCCATGCAAGATAAGGCAGAGAAAGGAGGAGAAGGCACCGAGGTGCCTATATTTGGAGCAGAATTTATACCCTACATACGTCAATCAGTTTGTCTCATCTCTCCTAGCATTCCATTCTACTGACTGTCCCCCACTGATACAGTGGGGGTTTCACACGTTAACCCAATTTGTAAGCATGGGAGTTTCCCATGAAAACTCCCTGGGCACAGGCCAGAGGTGGGAGCCTAAATATTTGTCTGGTCTTTCTTTGTATATGGTTCTTTCTTTGTATTGGGTCGGAAGCACTAAAGTTGCCAGGCAGCCTCTGTTAAGAGAACAGGACTGTGGTCACAAGAACTCAGCTGATGTATGTGGATGGAGTAACTCTGACATTCATATCAGAGTTTGTGGCCCTGGAAGCATATTCTTAATTGAGAACATTATTATTAATGTTTCTAATTCATACCACAACTTTCTTTGGAATAACTGAAGGGATCACTCATAAAATAATAAACATTATTACTGAAAGAAACAGAGATAATCTTGTCTAAGCCTTTTGTTTTGTAGATGAGGAAGTAGGGGGTCCAAATTACTTGGCCATTTTCCAATATTATGTCATAAATGGCATTGAGGGTAGAATTTGGCGTTTCTGATTTCCATGCCAAATACCAGTTTTTCAACTGGGTTAGACCAAATCTGGCTGTTCAGAATCATCTAGAGATCACTTCAAGGTACAGACCTCCTGGCCACACTTTCAGATGTGTTGATTTAGTAGGAATTTAGAATATGGTCCAGGAATCTGTATTTTAAGTAGCTTCCTGAATATTTTGTTGCACAGTCAAGAATGAGCTAGACTGTGCAAAATAAACCCCAGAATCAGACTTTTCCTAAATATAGGAACAAAAATCATGGTGTATTCTTAGACCTTCAGGTTAGCAGCAGCTCTTTTGATTGGGTCTCCAAGCAAAGCTTCATAGAAGTTGACTTTCCCAACAGTGAATTTTTTTTTTCTTTTTATCAGAACATCTATGTGATCAACGTAGGGCCATTTCTATACTCATAAGCTCAGAAAAGTAAAAAAATGATCTAAAATCCCATAGTTAATCAGCAATAAACCTAGAATTAAACCAAAATCTTCTGTGTATTCTTTTTCCCTCCCCTAAGCTAATTTAGAGGAGCCATCCTAGAGTTTATGATGCAAATACAAAATGGATGATAGAAGAAATCTCTCCAAGCCCCAGTGAATGAATACTCTCCAGTGTTAGGGACTTTCCTCCAACCCCCCTTTCTCCTTCCTCTCCCCTTCCTTCACAGGATGGTGAGGACTGTAGAAGGCATTCATAATAATTCTATTTATTTATTGGGAGGCCATAGCTCTGCCTTTAAATGACCATTGGTCAGTAAGTAGGTGGGTTAGGTAAAGGAGACCACCACTACTCATTGCCAAAAAGATATAATTTCAGTTTTCAAAGTCCAGAGACAACACTCCTAATGTCTTTAAGAAATGTAAGATCTTTAGTTATTTATTTCTATATATGATTTATGTGATAAACTTCACAGAGTTGGATTCTTAATAATGAAAGCATCACACTTAAAAACAGAAGATTACACAATTAGTTCAGTAGTGTTTGTTATAGGAAAATATCTTAGGAAAAATTGTGGGATGTATAAAGCCTGTCTTTGGGGGCAGGGGCTCCAAATTCCCGTTTCTGTTCAGGGAACTTCCTCTGCTCCATCTCCTTAGTCTTTAAGAACTTTTCCAAGAAAGACCAGAAACTCATTAACACCCAGGTGTCAGTGACTGACAACAGTTTGGAAGGCTACAGCACTTAAAGTAGCTTTGAGTTATGGATTATGAATATTCCATGCCCCTTTCTTTTCTGACTTTTTGCTTTCTTTTCCACTTCGGGATCCTATTGCTATTTAACAGTATCTTAGCAAGGAGTTAAAACCCAGCCTAGCTCATTTTTTCCTCTTTTGTTTCTGGTCTGGGGATTCAGGGGGCTCTGCAGACCCCAACTATCCATCCAGAGCTCCAGAATCAGAGAACACCACTGAAGCTGACCTAATCGGTTCATTCCCTTCCCTGGTCACAGTGATTGGTTCAGAGGTACTACTGCAACTAGGATGGGCCAAACAGAGTGAATCACAGGAATTTTTGGAGGGCAGAGAGATGTGGAATTCTGGAGCAAAAGTCTTTCTCTTTTGTGCTGGACATGAATGATGAGGCATGTAGAGCTCCAAGAGCTGCTGGAATCCACTGGAACATATGGAGGGACAGAACACATCAGAATACAGATCGGTAGTAAACTTAACTTTAAAAAAACTCTTTATTTTAGCCTATTTGCATTATTATTTTTATTCTCTGTCTTTCTCTTTCTCCATCTCTTTGTCTCTCTGTCTCCCTTTCTCATGTCATCTTTCAACTGTGTATCTATCCATCTATTTATCTATCTAACTAGATTATTTGAGAGTAGGTTATAGTCATGATGCCTCTTTACCTTAAAATACTTCATCAGATATCTCCTAAGAAAAAAGGCATTGTCTTATTCCCTTCTGTAACCACACTGCAATTAATAAAGTCAGGAAGTTTAACATTAATACAACACTAATATCTAAATCCACAGTTCATAATCAAATTTTGCCAATTGTCCAAATATCTTTCATAGATACATTATTTTTCCTGCTCTAGGACCCAATCCAGGGTTATTGCACTTTATTGACATTGCTTTTATACTTCTTTCATCTGAAACAGTTTCTTGTTGTTGTTGTTGTCTTTTATAACATTGACATTTTTAAAGATTCTAGATCAGTTTTTATTAGAATGTCCCTCAGTTGGCATTTGAGGTAGGGATTATTTTAAACATGGATATGTTTAATGGAACTCAGTGTGTTTGTGTATATTGCATGCAAGTTATGGATATAGGTATATTCTTCATGCACACTTTGATTATCAGCAGGGTATACAGTTTGTAAAAGTAGGCATATTTTTGTAAAATATTACATGAAGAAGGGAGAAACAAATTTGCAATTTTGAAAACAATGTAATTTGACAGCCTATTCTCTACATTTTCCCCCAAATACCAACAAATTGAGGAAGACCAGGAATAATTTAACACCTATATTGCGTGTGACACACATTTACATGCAAATAATCAAGAAGTAGCTATATTTTACTGTACTCTCCAATGAAAGGGACAGGATCAAAATATTAGAAAAAGGGGATTATACAACCAAGAGGAGAGATCAACAAGAAATATGAAACACAGGGAACAACATAGCATCCGAGTGGCCAAGTGGGAAGCGTTGTAGACTATGCATCAAGAAGCCAGGATGCCGGTCCTAGCCTGGCCACTCACTCTCTGAGTGATCTTTGACAAGATGCCCTCACTCTGCAGCACAGCTTCTTTATCTAGAAAACAAGGGGGTTAGACTAGATGCTCTGTTATGCTCCAACTCAGTGGGTCCCTGACAGGTTCATATCTGCATTATTCAAACTCTGATCCAATGCCAGACTGGGCAGCAGTTCAGAGAAAGAAACTTATCAGCGTGAGGAACAGTGATGGGAGGTTCCTGAGAGAGATGTGGGCGGGGACAGGGGCGGAGGCAGGAGGGGGCTCAGGAGGAATAGGAGGGCATTTGGTGAGTGGAAGGAGAAAGAGGGTGTGCTAAAATGGAAAGCAGTCCAAGTGAATGCACAGTCTCAGAAATGAGCACGGAATGTTCTTGAAACAGACCTGCCTGATTAGAGAATACGTGGGAACTAGAGACCTGAATGGACAGCCAGCTCACATGCAGCCGTCACCCTCTCTATTGTGGCCACACATAGGACCAGGGAAATGTTCACTGATGCACTTTGTAATGATGCATATGTATGTAAAAGTGTCAGTGGATTCTGTATAACTATTAGCTTGCAATGGCTTCATGAGAAATACTTTCACTCCACTTTGTGCCTGTGTCTAAGTAGGAAGTTGCCTTATATGTAGATGGCAACATTTCCCACTACCCACGCCTCCCATCTGAATCATCTATCTTTTCACTGATTAGAAATACAGTGCTGTCCAGACAATTTTGTCTTGTGCATTGTCATTGCTGCTGGTGATTGGTTTACTCAGCCATGGAGATTATGCCCTTTGTTGAAAACTGATCATAGGGACATTAGCTCCTGTAGTCTTTGTTAATTCTTTGAGAGTAGCTAGTATTTCCCCAATTTTACACATGCTAAAATTAGGCTCAAAAGGATTTTATGAACTTGCCAAGAGCTGAGATATGAATCTAAAATTGTGCTTTTAACCTCCATGTTGATTTATATACAGTATTTCCCTTGATCCTTGTAAAAATGCTTTCTTTTGCTGAAATACCTTGATGGGGCGTGGACGCTGAGGAAAGGATCAGCTGTTCTCAGAGATGCCCTGTCTCCACAAGCAGGTCTGTCTAGCAGATTGTTGGTGCCAACTTCAGTCAAATACTGGGAAGGTGATTTCTACAGGCAAAAAGGTGATAATCAGAAAATGCCAATGAACTGGTTACAAATGTTGCCAACTAAACAATATTATCGAAACCGTTCTTGAAAACTATTTGCAGGTAGTTTGAGATGCCTTGACATGTATTGGGGACCAGAAAGGTGATTTTTATGTATTTTGGCAAAAAAAAAGTCTGTCCTATTTTACACAGAGATCATGAACCAAGGTTAGGCACCGGCAGCAGAAAGCATGAAGAAAAGGAAAGTATTTACTTAAAGGGGATAGGTGATAAATTCCACATGCCCCCTGGTGTAGTTTTTGAATGAGTATTATTTAATGGTAGCAGTGGTTATGGGCATGTGTGTACTTGGAGAATGTGCATGCATGTGCATACAATTGGAGGGCTTTTATTTTTAATGTTTCATATCTTTGGTAGTGTTTTAAACTTCTGTAGACTTAATGGAAGAAGATTATAAGTCTGCATGTATTTTGGGGTAGAGTTGTGAATTGTTGATGATGGTTGTAAAGTTTGTTCTTACTTATAAACACTGTTCCCTTTCTTCCTTTCTCTTTCTTCCTTCCTTCCTTCCTTTCTTTCCTTTCTTTCCTCCTTCCTCCCTCCCTCCCTCCCTTCCTTCCTTCCTTTCTTTTTTTCTCCCTTCCTTCCTTCCTTTTCCCTCCCTTCCCTCCCTTCCTCCTTCCTTCATTCCTTTTTCTTTGTTTCATTTTCCAAGGTGATGAATTCTATTCAGTGAAAGATAAAAGTGACCAGAAAGTATTCTGCAGTAATGCACAAAAGTAAAGCACCATTCAGTCTTTCAGAGGCATCAGACCAAATCCTGTGATGAAAAAAAAAGGATTCAAAGATTTTATTTTATGTTTAATTAAATGGGGAAGACTTAATCATCTTCCTTATGGAACATTCTATTGTAATCAGAAGATGTGGGAATGCTATACTTATGTCTTCAATATAAAATGTCAACTTCAAAATACACATTACTGGGTTTTTAAAAATTTGATTTCTATCCACCAGAAACTGATGGGATTTTTAAAAATGTATTTCAAATTGAATTTTTGTAAAAGGAGTTGTATTTTTCTACTGTTTTTTTTTTTAAGTATTTGTTTATTTATTTATTTATGGCTGTGTTGGGTCTTCTTTTCTGTGCGAGGGCTTTCTCTAGTTGTGGCAAGCGGGGGCCACTCTTCATCGCGGTGCGCGGGCCTCTCACTGTCGCGGCCTCTCTTGTTGCGGAGCACAGGCTCCAGACGCGCAGGCTCAGTAATTGTGGCTCACGGGCCCAGCTGCTCCGCGGCATATGGGATCTTCCCAGACCAGGGCTCGAACCCGTGTTCCCTGCATTAGCAGGCAGATTCTCAACCACTGCGCCACCAGGGAAGCCCCTCTACTGTTTTTTATGGTAATATTGTAGATCTGTTCTTGCAGAATAATTTTGCCCATTATTAGGTGAACGTTATCAAAATCTGTATTAGTTTCCTATAGCTGCTGTAACAAATTACCACAAATTTAATGATGTAAAACAACATAAATTTGTTCTCTTACAGTTCTAGGGGTCAGAATACCAAAAACAGATTTGCTGGGCTGAAGCTGAGGTATTGGCAGGGTGGCTTTCTTCTTGAGGCTCCAGGGAGAATCGGTTTCCTTGCCCTTTCAAACTATAACCTTTATACATCTCAAGTCATTTAATGCTCCCAGTAGCTGAGGTAGGTCAGTACATTTATTTCCACTGTTTACAGATGAGATAAATTAAGTACAAAATGGTAAAGTCACTTGTTCAGAGACATGCAGAAACGGGGCAGAGATGGAATTTGAATCTAGACAGCCAAGGTCCTAGAGTCTGTGCTCTGAACCCTACACCACACTTCCTTTTCATCATAAAATATCACCAAATTTAAGACCCTAGAAAACTTTTTAAATTGCTTATCTAAAGAAATACTACTTAGGACTAAATTAATATAATATTTTCAAATAATGCAGGGGATATTTTAAAATTTGACATAGTTGATTTAAATATGTAAGTGAAAAAAATCTAAATTCTAAAGGATAGAAAATATAGCAGCTGTAATAACATTAGCCAACGAGTCATTTCCTCCTTAGCACCTATGATCATAAGAGTAAACTGCAAAAGGAATTTATTTGGAACAATTGGAGAAACAATAAAAAGCTCCAATATAAAATATTGAAGGCATTACCTTCAAATAGACAAATGAGTGAGTAAATATAAATGTGCAAATAAAATTTGTGCATTATTATTTGTATACAAACTGGTACTGTTAGTGTGCAATAAAGTACTTCATTTTCTTTACATAGGTCAGATTTTCTATATAAACCTGTTTTCACAGTTAATTTGACCTTGATTATTTTTTTTCTAAAAAGGATGGTAACATCAAACAGTGCTGGTTGAATTATCACGTATGCTAAATTCATGGGTCCTTATATTCTGGGTTACACTGAGGCCTTATTTGCCCATTGGGTTGTAAAGGAACTCTGACAAGGTCATCTTCAAACAACAACAAACCATGTAATCTCTTTGTTACTAAACTGGTTGACATAAAACGTTTTGGTTAACTATATATGTATATAGTTCTTTGTGAGGCAACAGTGGCTGTATTTGACTAAGTTCTCTGTAATAAATTTCTGAATCATCCCTTAGCTTCTTCATTTGTGGCATTCTCTCACCTCCTAACAGTACAGCGCAACCCCAAACATCTTCTGCTATCCACTGATTCAGCATAGGAAGACCTGCTCTGGGGTCAGACACTAAGCTTGACGCTAAGGATGGGTAAGACGTGGTCTCTGTTCTCAAGCAACTCACAAGCAAGGGAGGAAGCTGGTGAGAAGACAAACACTGTGATATGGCCTATAACAGAATTATGCACAAAATGCTATGAATGTTTTCCAGGAGTATTGTTTAAGGAAAGTCCTGGAGCCATATTTTCCAGAATGAGTATGAATGTTGAGGGGCATGGCATCTTCAATGGTATGCCAGGAGCACAGTGTACCCTCCAGGGTTCGAGGGGTCAAAGGGAGACAGATTATGAAGCTCCTTTATCTATGCTAATAAATCTGAACTTGATCCATTTGTCAATTAAGAACCATAAAAGTTTTTTTTTTAATTGGAATGTGACATCACCCACCCTAATATAACCCACACCAAGATAGCTTCTGCTACCCCAGATAAAAATTCCTCCCCACCTCCACTATATTCTCCTCCCTGAAAAATCTTCTCAAGGCAGCTGAAAAAAATCTGGTCTCAGGGATTCCAGAATTCCTCGATGAGCATAGGTCAGTGCAGAACACATGAAGCTTCAAAGGCCCATTAGCAGGGCTGTCGCTTCCTCTCTCAGTGGTTTTACCCTGCTCCTTGCAGTCTTAGGGGCTGAGAGAGCTCAAGACTCTACCCTCCTTCAACCAGAGCAGCTTGCTTTGATTTGTTAAATGTATTGGCTTTCCTCCACAAGATTTCTTCTGGGAAGAAAAGAAACTTTGAGTGCTGAAATAGACCTCCTCCCACCATTCTCAGTCAGCGGCAAGGAGAAGTACCTGCCAGAGACCTGGTGTCTAGTTCTCACTCCATCACCATCTAATGGTGTGTCCCTTGTCAAATGGTTTGAAAGCTACAACTGTAGATCATTTTTTTTACCTGGATTCATAGAGTACTAGAGCAGGGAGGGACTTCAGAGACCCAGAGAAACTGAGAGTCTTGCAGAAGTTAGTGCACAGCAGTGGCGGGGGAGACTGTTTCTCAAGGTAACAAGCCTGAAGTGTGTCTACATCTCCCCATCTCCACAACACTTCTCCCCACTTCCACTCCCACCAGCCCATAGCCACCACCATCTCTTGCCTAGACCACTGCAAGAGCCTCTTATCTGGTCTTCCTGTTTCTAACCCTGACTGTTCTTAACGATGGCAGCCAGAGATATCCTATGACAACTTCAAGAGCTGAGATAAATGAGATCTGTATTATCAACCTCACAGGGTCAAAGGATCAAACGAGTTGGAATCATTCTTTGAAATATGGAAGACAGTTTTTGTTTTATCTCTAACCCATAGTTTAGAATAATAAAATAAACCTGCTTGAGAAGCAAGGGGAGGCTACTTGGCCTCCCCAAATGTTTCAAGGGGGGCCCTCTCATCACTCATCAGTTCTTTCCTTTATTTCCTCTTCTGTGATCACCTCTAGGGGAAAAAGGGACACAAGCTTTGCAGAAAGGGTAGCAGACCAAGTCCCTCCAAGTAGGGGAAAGAAGTATCACTGGGAAACAAAACTGAACACTGCCATCTACTGGGAAAAAAAGGCACACGGTGGAGAAAGCTCATGAAGCAGGTGAGGATGAGAAGAAATCAGGAGAGAAAAGATATTGCTTAAGCTGAGTTGCTACAGGGGAACAGCCTGGAGAAATGAAAGGAAATAACAAAGGCACAGGAGGCACGGTGGAAGCAGAAAGTGCAATGGATAAACTTAAATGGTTCTTGGAGGGCACCTTTCCCACTTGTTTCATTTTGCAAGCGAGAAAGTAGAAGCCCAAGAGATTTGAGTGATTTGTTTGCAGTTATTCAATTACTAAGTAATACCACCAAGACTAGACCCTTTGCTCAATTCCTGGTGCACTATTTTATATTACACTTCTAACTAAGCAAGCACATAAACAAATGCAGAGACTATTGTATCTACATTTTTCTTACTTGGGAGTTATTCATCTATCTATCTATCTATCTATCTATGTAATTACTCACATCCCAGTTTGTTGCAGAAGGCATTCAGTGGGTAAATGAGAAAGAGATGGTGACTGGCACCAAACTCATGTATGGATGAGATGTACAGAGAGGAACTGGGCATATAGACAGCATGAGTTCTGAGAGAGAAGGGCCACCTAAGCCTGGGAATAGAGGAAGAGATGAAGAGCTGGGCCTCACACTAACCTCGTAGTAAATAGTGTTCACTGGAGAAAGCAGCTTCCACTAGTTATTCTTTGTTCTTTGATGAGTACTAATGACTTGGACTAACCTCAGAGTGACTGCATTATCCCAAAGTGGAGAAAGCCAGAAAATGCCATTGAACCTATGTTCAGAATATATCCAGCTTCTGCCTACTTTTTCCCACCTACACTGTTATCACCCTGGCCTGTGCCACCCTTACCCCTTGCCTGGACCATTGCAATAGCTTCCTAACTGGTCCCCCTGCTTCTAATCTTGCCTATTCTTAACAATGGCAACCAGAGTCATCCTGCTACAACTACTGGGTTTAAGACCTTCCAGAGCCTCTCCCCTTCCACCTCACTCATCAGTGAGAGAAAGTTAAAGCCCTTATGAAGTCATGCAAAGTCCCACACATCTCATCCCCTATCGTCTCCTCATCGCTTACTCAGTTCCAAGTATACTGACCTCCCTGCTCTTTCTCTAACCAGATGAGCCCACAAGTAAGGGATTTTGCACGGGCGTTTCCTCTCTCTGGAAGATTCTTCCCCTAGGTATCCACACAGGCAACCACCTTACTTTCTTTAGCTCTTCATTCAGATGTCATTTTTCTCAATAAAGCCTACCCACATTTAAAGTTACACACTCTCAATCTCTGTTACTGTGCTTATAGATTTTTATGGCACTTTCAAACATATAATTACTTACTATACTGCTTATTGTTCATCATCTGTCTCCCCCAGCTATGATGTCAGATTCTTGATGGGAGGGCTGTTTATCTCTTTTTTGACTAGTGTGTATCATGTGCTCAGAAGAGTGTCTGGCATATATCAGGCACTCAACACATTTTTGTTGAATGAATAAATGAAATATAACAATGATACTTGCATTAAGGTTAAATTTGCAAACGCTTCTCATCTACATCATTCTCCTCAAAGCTAAACTATACAAGAAGTTATTTAATCAAAAGTCCTTTTATTTTGTTGAGAAGAAAACAGAGGCTCAGGAAGACTAAATGACTAGGATTCGGTGACAAGTCTTCTGACCCAACACCATATGTACTTCCATCCATTTTCCTTGTCTCTCCAACGATGTTATCAAGTTATGAAAGCAAAGATCACATATTTTGCTTTTGGTCCTCCATAGTATATACCAAATTCCATAACTTGGCCTCTAACAAGCTTGGTTAGTGGATACTCAGAAAAGTTTAGACTGTCTCCTTTATGTAATATTCCCATAGTCCAAAGGAAATACACCAGCACAGTTCTTAGTATTGATCCCCTATACACTTGTCTTCCTCCTCAGAGGAAATGCTTCTTTCTTCAAAGCAAAATAATTTAAATTCCAGCCCAAACTCACAGGGTTGCTCTAGCCCCAGAGTTTATTGTCCTCCCCATACCAGGCCATCTGGGGTTTACTGCAGTCTTCAACAGGACATTCTACAAGGTGTGAGTTATTCAGTCAAGGGCAAGGTGGAGGGGGTGGTGAGGTTGGAGATTGACAGTCTAGGGTGGGCACTGGGATTCCATGTCTGGTCACTTCAAAATCTCTCCACCAATCAGAGAAGTCAAATAAGAATTACTTCTAGTCATTCAGGGATAAGACCAAATATCTCCCAAACCAATACCTCGGAGTTACTAAAGTTATCTCTACATTAAGGAAGAAATACATTTCCCTAAATATAATGTAATTGGTCCAAGTGCTGCTCACAGTAGAAAGAAGCCTCCATCTGAAGATAAATACACTCCATTTGTCTAGCCTCTGGCTTCTGGGCTGTGATCGGTAGCTGAGAATAAAGTCAGACTGCCTGGGTTTAAGTCTTGTCCTTCAGTCTTACAACTGTGTGATCTTGGACAAGATATTTAATTCCTCTGTGCTTCAATACCTTCATTCTTCAGAGAATGAGAATAAAGATGGCACAACCCCAAAGAGTTGCTGGGTAGATTAAATGAATTGATGCAGATCAAGTTCTTATGAGAGCAACTGGTCACTGCTAAGTCTCCATAAATGTAGCCATTATTACAACTTGCATTAAGAAGTGGTAGCCCATTTCAGCACTGGTTCTCAAATCCTTTGGTTGATTCTTCTAAATTACCAGTTTTCTGCATTGTAGGCACAATTATATTCTAAATGAAGACTTCTCCTCATTATTCTCTGTAAGGAGAAGTGAACCCATATGAGGATTCATGATTCTCCTTCATGAAGGGCAATTTTCTCTTCCAGTAATAATAATTTGAATAACAAAAAAGACAATAATGCATCAAGCATGAATTGAACACTTACTATGTATCAGGCCCTTGGCTAAGGGTATTACATTATCTCATTGCCTATGCTATGTAGCTTTATTACCCGCATTCCACAGAAAGGAAGACCAAGGCACACAGAGGTTATTCACCTAGACATGGAGTGGTGGGGCTGGCACTCCTGGAGCCTCAGGCTTCAGCTCCACAGGTACTGTTTAGTGACAAAGCTTCAGAAATGCTTCCAGATCTCACCCCTTCTCCTTCGGTTAGATAAAGGAGACTTCACTTTCTAATCATAATGAAAGTTTGCATTTTGATGTATGTCTAGAATTGATAGCCAAGAGGCCATTAATGAGAGTATTTGGAATTCCGCTAGTACCCCAACAATCAGTGACAGTTTTAGAGAGAAGCGAGGAGCTGGTGCTCCCCAGGAAAGCAAGAGAAGGGAGACGGAAGACCTGAGGGCAGAGAGCTTTACTGAAGTTGGAAACTGAGGCCAGTGCTGCTGAAACTTGGGTGAGAACTAGGGGGTACTTACACAGAGCCAGGTTCTGAGAGGTTCCCTGAGGGCTATCCCTGACCATGGGAAACAAGAGGACAACAAAACTTCCTGGTCCCTGCCAACAACATAGTGAGAGCTGACTGCAGCCCAGAAAATTCAGTTCCCCCCCTAAAGCAGCCTAATCATGATGATGGTTGAGGTCCATGAAGACAAGCTCAAGGGGGCTTCGTGTTGGTGAAAAGAGATGAGTTTCAGTCTCAGGCCTCTTCTCCCTGGGCATGTAACCCAGGCTCTCAGTTGAGAAATAGATAGGTGAGGAAATGAAAAAAGGGTCTGGGTTTCACCACCTTGAGTTGTGATTTTGGATGTATGAAGTTCCACGAGGGACTGAGCGTGTGTAATTAGTGACGGTCTGTGGCCTGGGTTGACTGAGCATGGCTAAGGAGTAGTGACTACTCTGGAGAGAAACTATGAGCAGTAACAATGCCCTCCTCCAAGGGATGGAGAGATGGGGAACCACTGAAATTACCTAGGACAATGAGGCAGGGCAGCTGCTCTGACTGTGGAAATGTAATGGGCCTTGGCCCATTTTCCTGGGGAATCTCTTCTCTACCTGAGGCCAAAGCCTTCAGAGCCAGGGGCTCACAGCTCTTGCAGCAGAAGTGTCAGCAAGGAGAGAACAAATCCCTGTAGGCTTGGAAGTCTGTACTTCCAGGTGACTGATGTGCCCAGGAGAGGAAGGCAGAAACTGGATCAACACCATGACTGTCAGGAAAGACAGGAAAATATTACCTCCAGCAAGACAGTTAAGGCAAGTGGCTTTGACTTGCCACACAAACTCCTCTGTCCAAATTCCACTCACAATGTGGAGTAGAACTAGGAAAGCTGAAGACTTGAGGGATGTCAGGTGACCTCCTCATTCTCAGAAGACACGGCAGCCACTTCAGGCATGTCCCTTTGCTGCCTGGGTCTTCCCTTTTAAGATCCCATTTTCTGGTCACAGAGTGTTCGGGCGTGGGAAGAAAAGGGTTTTGGAAGGAAGGTTGGTTTCAGATTGTGGATGGCCTAGTGGAGAAGCTGTGTTTCCATCAGAGGACAATGGGACCAATGAACACCTTTGATTGGATGACCCACAAATGACTTCAGTGGAAGAAAGAAGACATGAGAAACCAGGAGACCCCTTGGTAAGTTGGTGGTACCAAACCTAGAGCAGGTGGTGGGTGCCTCACCCTGGGTTCCCCCTCTTAAGGAGTTCAACTCTGGCCTTTCCCTGGCTGCACCCCTTGCCACAGGGCAAAGAATCTGCAGGCCAAGTGGATGTACCTTCCAGGGGCCTACACCCCTCCTTCTAGGCCACACACTGAGAGGCATCGTGGGACCTGGGAATTCCCTGCCCAAATAAACCTGAGCCTGCATGTGAACCTGCAGGGTCTCTTTCTTGGTTCCGTCCCCCTGAGGGGTAACTGGTATGCACAGATACAGGACTAAGGGGTGGCAAGGGGCTGCTGTTTGTAAGGGGGATGGTAAAGTGGGTGGGGTGTCGATACCTATTTGTGGTCCCTCACATGACGACAGAGCCAGGGAGGAGGAAGACAAGATGCCAGCCATGGGCTGGAGGGCTCCATCTTACTCTTGCTCTGGGCCCAAAACTGTGAGGGGCAGGCCTGGCTGACACAGCCCCCTGTGGGAGGCAGTGAGTGGCTGATGCAGGATGGCCACAGTGAACGGATGTTATAGAAAGAAACGCTTACAACTTGGCTGCCTGCTGGGGGCTGCCCTGCTCTGTGTGGTATCTCTGGGGCTGCTTTTCAGGTCCTGTAATTACAGGTCTGGCCAAGGGATGGGATGGGGTGGGGCTGAGGTAAAGTGGGTGAGGTACTTTCGGAAAAGGTGGTTAAGTGTCTGAGGCTGCAAAACACGGGCACTGGCCAGGTACACGGAACAATGTTTGGCAGAGAACAGGGGGTGGGGACAGTCTGGGCTTCCAACCCTGGCCAGGTGCTGGATCTGCTACAGACATGTGGGCATGCGTTCCCACACTTTCCATTCGTTGGTTCTCTGCGGGTGGAGGCTGAGGTAAGTGCACATCTGGGGATGCAGCTGACCTTTAGGGAGATGATCTCATCTCTGCCTCTTATTACTTGTGTTCAAAGCAGCTTTGGGAATCGCAGACTTTTGCTCAGCAGCTATTTTAATAATATGATTCTTAGAAACATCCCTGGAGAATGCAACACACACCACCCCAGGCAGATTTCCCCTACCTTTTAGGAGACAAAATTCCTTACACCAGGGAGTGCAGGTTCAATGACAGGCCCTTGACTCCCTTCTAAGGATGCCAGGACATTGCTCTCTTGGCCTTCCCTCCCCCACTGGTCAACATCTGTACCAGTGTTTTTGTGCTGGATTAGCATGCCGCAGAGAGAGAGGAAGTCGGACTCGAGGAGGTATTGTGTTGCTGCTGAAAAAGCACCCTGATAAATCCTGTGATCAGAGGTGAAGTAAAATTTGGGACATTTTTGTGGGTGCCAATTAGTCTAATTAGTACTTTTAGATCATTCTTTTTATTCATGACCGTGGATCATTATAATCATCTTCATTCTAGTTTGTGTTAAGATGTTGCACAAGGAGAAAATAAATTAAATCCTGAAAAATTAAGAACACAGGAGATTCTTTCTTTTGGAGAGATTATTATAGATTTGGCATTAAGTCATGTATTGAAACATCCCAGTGTCTTCAAGGGAGAATTCCCTGGGAACGCTCTCATTCCACGTGTGGCCCAGGATCCAAAAGCAAAAGGGCTAGCTGTATAGACTAACATAAAGACTCTGGTGAAGAGGGAGCAATAAGAGTATGCAGATTCAGCGTGGGGAAGTCCAACTTTAGGGGAGAGGACGGGGGAACAAAACTTCTCAAAAGAGGTGAATAGTGACAGGAGCTACTACCAGGTGGATGGGAAGATTTTGGCCAAGCAAAGAGTTTCAGGGAGAAAGAGCAGGAGGTCTTAGTCACTAGAAGATAGCAAGACTGTTTCTTTCTGGTTCCACTAGATCTTCATGGTACAAATAAAAAGAATAAAGAGATGGGGCCACTGACCTAGGTAGCAGAGGAACAGTTGTCCCATTCCTGACACCTGGTACAGGCAAGGGGCAGGGGCTGCACAGTGGACCTGGGAAGGGACCAACAGAAGTCTTTTTCAGAGCAGTGGGGCACAGTGTAGCCTCCTCAGCAGCACGGTGGTAATTACAGTGTTCAAAGGAAGCAGCCATAGTGCATTGGCTGATAGAAGTTCCCAGAAAAGCACAACTGTGAGTGCACTGTGAGTTGTACAAGGGCAAAGACTGTCTGAGTTTAGATTCCCTCAGAAACTGGTAATGAGAACAAGTAATTGAGTACAAGTAATTTATTTGGAAGATGACCTCAGAAAACAGTGATAAAGGAGAGGAAAGTGATACAGGAAGGGAAGGTGGTCAGTTTGAGTGTGCTGTCAGGCCAGTTACCACTGTGGGCAACTGGAGCTCAATTCCACTGGGCATCTCTGGGATACAGTGCAGAACACAGGTCTCAGTGTTATCTTGCTCTAGGGGCAAGAGAATATCCACAAACTCCCATCAATTTTTGGTTGAGGGATTCTCCTAGAGAGTTTTGATTTCTTAGCACTTTTGCCCTGCTTTGCACAGGTGATATTTTTATCAAGCTCCTATGACCCCAGGCCAGAGTTCCCAGTCATGGTGGCATGCCTTCTTCTTCACCCAACACTTTCTCTCTCTCTCTTCCTTCCCTGCCTCGCCCAAAACAGATCTAATTTGATTTCTTAGGGATATCCACTCTGCCAAGTGAGTAATCACAATATTTCTGTAACTCAAAAAGGGTGCAGTCACAGAGACAGGGGCCTGAGGAAGGCTATTTTCAATTTCTCTTAGATACACAACTTTATTCTTGACCAAAAGTCCACCCCCACCTCCATGAGAACTCACAGGTATGGGCTAAGTACTTCAGATGGAGTCCCTTATTAACCCTCACTCAATTCTACAAGTTTTCTGCCACTGTAGTGATCACCTCAATTCAGATATGAGGAAAAAGCCACCCAGCAATTCACCTTCAAGCCTGTCTACTCCCTGATCTGAGATTCTTAGTGACAACATTCTCCTGCCTCCAGTTACAGAGAATTCACAGTGCCTTTGTGGGATGGCGTAGACACATTTGATGGACTGACTCCAAACGAAGATGACAGAGAAACAATAAAAGAAATATTCTTCTTAATATTTCTTTTAAAGTAAGAGGTTTTATAAAACTGTTTACATAAGGAAAACTGCCCAAATCACAAGTGTCCAGCAAGATGAATTGCCACAAAGCAAACACACAGTTCAGGCTTTGGCAACAAGGACAAGACCAGACCCAGTAAGACCGCTCCTTCCTCCTCCTATTTTCCATTGCCCTCAGAGGTAACCATTATCTTGACTTCTAACACCATAGCTTACCTTTGCATGATTTCAGACTTTATGTAAGTGAGATATATCACACTCTATTTGTGAGGTTCATCCATGTTGTTGCCTGCAGCTATGATTAATTCATTCTCATCATCTCATCATCTGGTAAATTGTGAATATACCACAATGTACACATCCACTCTGTGATTTATGGACATTTGGGTAGTTTTCAGCTTGGGGCTCTTGCAAATAGTAAATTTATGAAACCCTTTGTACATGTCTTGGTGCATGTGTGAATGCATTGTTGTTAGGTATGTATGTAAGAGTGAAATTGCTGGGTCATGGGTATGTTCACTTTCAGGGGAAACTTGGATGCAAAAGTTAGGCTTCCGTCAATGAGCTCCCTTCTTTCCAGGATCTGACTGCTTAGACAAGCCTCAGAGACCTTAAAACATGTTTGTTTGTTTTTTTTGTATTTTATATAGCTTTTCCAGTTTTTCTGGGCAGGAGCATTTGTCTACTACAAGTTACTCTCATACAGGAAACAAAAGTGTATATTAGTGTATTTTAATAATCTCCTTATATACATTTATTTAATTTCATATCCTGTTTATTAATGTGAAAATAACTATATAGACTAGTCTTACAAGAAAAAAATCTGAGTCCAAGTGACATGACTATTATTGTTACTCTGTGACCAACATCTTTTCTAACTCTGGCTTGTTTTGTTTGGTTTGTATTGATATTTTCCACTGTCCTTAGAAGGAGTTTATAGTCTGTCTTTAAATTTCAGACTTAGACGCAGATGCACATTGGAGTATTAGGTGTTAAACATTTGATTAGCACCTTCCATAGTCACTTTTGATTATGAACTGTCCCCAAATCACTCCTCTCTGGCTTTTCAAGAGAGAAAATCCTGACTTTTCCTTCTCTCTTGCTACTCTTTCCCATGGCCTAGGTCTCATGTTTAGCCCCTTCATGTGTATCAGAATCCCTGGGGACTGCAAAAACACATATTTCTGGGTCCTACTCTCAGAATTTCTAATTCAGTAGGTCAAGTGAGGCCCCAAAATTTGCATTTCGAACAAGTTCCCAGGTGACGCTGATGCTGCCGGTCCAGAAACCACATTTTGAGATATGCTGTTCTGGTGCCATCTCTATTTTTCTCAAGTAATTTTGAGCTGTCTTTTCAAAAGAAGTTATTGTGTCTACTCCAGCTGTTTCTAATTTCCTCATGCTGGATTGCGCCCATCAAGTGGAGAGTGATAAAACATAGGGTTTTAAAGGAGCTGGACCCATGATCCTTCTGCATCAATTTTAAGAAAACAAAGCAATGTATAAATAGTTAAACAGGTTTTTCCCCAATAACTAGGAATCAAAAGCTCCTTTTCAACTGAGGGTTATATTTAGAGGAGCTTTCTTTAAATTTTGGACATATTTGGGAGGAAGGGAGTTAAATGGAAGGTTCCTGTACGACTCAATTCTCCCCCCTTCCATCATTTAAAGAAATGTCATTTATGACTGCAGGCCTGTGAAGCCAAATTTATTTATAATTCTCAGTAGCCCTCAGGTTCTGGGGCAATCTAAAGACACAAACCTTTCTTTGTTTTTAAGTGAAATATCTGTTGAATACACATTTTATGCATATTTGTCCAGATTTAGTCAAAACAACACAAACTTTCAGCTATCAGGAAGTGTACTGTGATGTACAGTAGGTAAAACAAACATGAGGTTGACTTCATACAATGGCATTCATGGCATTTTGTCAACTTTTAAACCTTTACAGCATGGAGTGTACAATAGCAGCCTGAGGTTTTCATATGCTGCCCTGTAATCAAAGCCGCTTCTACCTGCAATGGAAGGGGAGGGTGGAGGGACTTTTCCCTTGTGTCTGAGATGAACCAGGCAGGACTGTTTCTTGGTCTCACTGTGAATACTCAGGGCATGGCAGTTTCCATGTAAGGGAAAAACGACTGCTTTTCACAGAAGATAAATTAAGCACTTGGGTTAGAGTGAAAGCTTTAAGGTCAGAATTCAGATGATAAAAGAAAATAGAGGTTTCCCCAGTTGTGTTAGAGGCTGAGTAAGAGGTGAGGTTTATCAGCTTTCCTGCAATGGTGCTAATGAGTGACAAGGAGTCTCGGTGGAGACATCCCATGGCTGTTAAAGTGTGTGTGAAATGCAGACAATTCATCAGCAGAGTGATCATCTTCTCCCCACACAAATGGAAAAGCCATTTTGGTGTCTTTAGATTTCTGATTAAAGCCCAAGGGGAAAAAAAATAAGAAAAAGGAACTAAATTTTAGAACACCTAGTATGTGTCAGGCAATATTCTAATTTTTTGTCAAGGGTCATTCATCTGGTATAATTCCCATAATAACTTTCAAAACATGGTGCCTTGTTTTCAGGTGAGGAAACTGAGGCACAGAACAGTTAGATGACACAAGTCTGTGCCTTGGTTTCCTCATCTATAAACAAGGCAGATCAATGAAGAAATAGATGTTCAAACTCACAGTTGTCTGACTCCAACCCCCCACTTCCTCCGTTAGCATTGGTGATGTTTTTCAGGGAGTACACTTGGTGATTCTTTTCCCAGAATTGGTGATTTTTTTTTTCAGGGAGTATATTTCAGAATTTCTAAGCCAAGCATATATAGATTCAGAAAAACCCAAGGTGATTCTGAACCAACCTGTAATCCAGGGCATGCCTTATTGTTTTCTTCTCCCCTGAACCAATTAAACAATCACTGGATAAATGACAAAAGTGCTTTAGTCTAGTGAAAAAACACTAGAGTGGGAATTTGGAGATTTGGGTCAGCTCCGCCACTGATAACTATCACTTTTGGACAAATGACTGAACATATGTCCTTCATTCAGTCAATATTCCTTTATTAAGCAAAACTTCAGTAATATTTCCAATGTTGTCGGCTCTGTACGGATAGAAGTTTGTCTAAACCATGCCCTCCACTCAGAAGTTGCCCACTAGTGAGGAATCCAGACCTGTAAACATGTTTGACATTCATAATGAAGTCTGATGGCATAAATTCCTATAAGGGGTTATGAGAATATGGTTCCAAAAGCTCTTGCATCTGCCTAGATGGTCATAGGAGTCAGGAAAGCTTCAACAAGAAGGAAGAGGATTGAAGGAGTTTGTCAAGATAATATGTAGAAGCAGAGGCGAGATTCCAGGATAAGGGAACAATATATGCAAAGGCATGAGGTTATGTTCATAGATCTGAATGTCTTGACCGAGCTGAATCATAAAGGACATGGCATGCCATGCTAAAGAGTTTGAACTGTCTTTTGTAAGTGACGGTGAGTTGTGAAAGGTTTTGTAGGGCCATCAGGTAGTTAAATTTTTGATTTAGGAAAAACAATTCTTAGTGTTATTTTGTGTGAAATGAGACTAGAGGCAAGGAAACCAATTTGAAAGCTGTTACAAAAGTTCAGATAAGAGATAATGTCAGCTTGATCTAGAAAAGGAGTGAAAGAGAGAAAGGTAGGTACCAGCTCAAGAGACATTCTTAAAGCAGAATGAACATACAAGTCTTGGCAGTCAATATAATTAGAATTGTGAGAAAGATGATAGAATAAACTCCATGAGGACATGCATTATGTCTGTTTTGTTCACCATTATGTATGCTGTGATGCAGTGTGGAATTGCTCCATTAACAAATGAATGAATACATGAATGAATGAATGAATGAATGATGACTTCCTGGTCTTGGGCTTGGGTGACTTTGGTGAATGCTTGTACTATTATAAACAAAAAAAATTGGGTAATAACGGGGAAATTTGGAGGGTAAGAGAAATTGAGTTTAGTTTTGGATATTTGCAATACATATGTGAAATACACTTGGAAATTGTAATCTTGAGTTCCAGGGATGAAAATTCAAGACTGAAGATTATGGTTTGGAAATCAGAAATATAGAGACAGTATTTCAATCCACTAGAAAAATGTATAATTACCCAGGCAAAATGCCCATCTCTCAAGCATTTGTTTAATGATCGACTCATTTATTCTACATATATTTACTGAGAGCCTACTTTGTATCGGGCTTTGGGCAAGGCTTAGGGAATAAATAGGTCTCATTTGTTCTCTTCCTTGAGAAGCATATCATACTTGGGGAGACACATAAAAAGTAAGAAAACAGACAAATGAGATAATTTCTGTTTGTCACAAGTACTATGAAAGAAACAAGTGGTTGAGCCAGAGAATAAAGACAAGAAGGTTTCTTAGAGGAGGTGACATTTAAATTTAGCCTTGTGTTAGTCTGGGTTCTCCAGAAAAACAGAACCAATAGGAAGATAGAAAAATAGATGGATAGATAGATAGATAGACAGATAGATAATAAAGAATTGGTTCTCATATGGTTATAGATGCTGAGAAATCCCAAGATCTGCTGTTGGCAGACTGGAGATCCAGGAGACCTGACAGTATAATTCCAGTCCAAGCACAAGCTCAAAGGCAGCAGAAGACCAATGTCCCAGCTTGAAGACAGTCAAGCAAAGAGAGCAAACTCTCCCTTCCTCAGCCTCATTGTTTGATTTATGCCTTCAACAGATTAGATGAGGCCCACCCCTATTGGGAAGGGCAATCTGCTTTCCTCAGTATACTGATTCAAATGTCAATCTCATCCAAAAACACCTTCACACATATACTCAGCAATAATGTTTAACCAAATGTGTTTTTTTTTTTAACCAAAATGTATCCTTTAAGTCTGTTCATCAAGGCCTGTGGATTTTTATGAATGTTAGTCTCTGTTTTACCCTCATCTTCAATAAGAGTTGTGGTGCAAGTAGAATCCAAGGTTAACAGTTAATTTTCTTTAGCACTTTGAATATATTACCCCATTATCCTCTAACATCATCTGTTGCTGATAAGAAATGCCTCTTATTTCATTTTTTTTTCCAAAACTAAGAATGAAAGTAAATCATAAAATTCTTTTGAAGATTGCCAAACTGGGCAACTGTGTCTTCTCTGAGCAAGGGAACAGTTATAATAAGTTTCAAAATTTATGGACTGCTTTGCTCAACCCACCTGCTGAGGGAAAACATGTGATTGTCTAAGATGCCTCTCTACCCTAATTGAAAGTCTTAGCAGGTGGTGGAATATGGACCTGGAGGTTTCCCTCCGTATCACTGTGCTCACACCTTTTGAATTGGCTGCAAAAGACTACTTGATCAAGCTCCCCATCACCTTGCACATCTAATCTTTGCTCCTCCTTGCTAACTGACCTTTAGAGAGTTCATCAAACTCATTAAACACGCTCCAACCCCAGGGCCTTTGCATCTGTTGTTTCCTCTATTCTCTTTCCTTATCTTCACACCTTGCCCCATTAAGGTATTTTTTTAATCAAATTTACATTATCAGTGAGGCCTTCACAAAATATCTCACTCCAGAATTTCCCATCCCCTCCCTCCCCAGCTTTAGTCTTCACCATAGAATATGAAAAACATACTGTATACTTTATTTAAATTGTCTCTTTCTACTAGAATGTAAGTGGACACATAGTAGGTACATGATAAATATTTGTTAAATGAATGGATAAATGACTGGATATTTTTTTCCAAACACTGTGCTAAGTGGCTTATACACATCTCATTTAATGCTCAGAACAATTTTAACATGTAGACACTTCTATCTTCACTGTATAGACGGGGAAACTGAATACCAGAGAAATCAAGTCACATCCCAAAATTCACTAAACCAGCAAAAGCTGGAGACTGACACCATGGCCCATGTTCTTCAAGTCTCTTCACCCTCATTTGAATTGAAAGGCTGAATGTCAAGGTTGTCCTCACAAACAGGGTGACACATAAAGCAAGACCAAATGAAGCACATTTCTAGAGGAGTATGTGAGTCTAAGAAACATGAATCATAGAACTCCACACTCAGCATAAAGGGAAGCAGATGTCTCTCCCTGGTTCTCAGTGCTATGCTGTAAAACTCCAAATATCCACAGTAATCTACCGTCAAACATTGACAGTGACATAAGTATATATTAATCATCTTAGAATTATACCAATTATAATATGTTATGTACACACTTTATAGTTGCATCCTTAGAAAATAACCATGAGAAATATATCAAATATTCACATTTCCCATATGTAACAACACACAGCCCTGATTGTGTGTCTTTTCTTCCATACCCATACACTATCTGTGATTTGATGGACACTTAATGGGGTCTTGCTCCTTGTTGAGGGAAAGATATCACAGACCTTTTCTAAGGTAGGAATGACCTTTTCATCTTACCTGATTACAGACATTCTCTTGCCAACAATGTCTAAAGCTGACTCTAGGCAGGATGTGTTGGAAGAGGGGGGCAAGGGAGAGAATTCCTTTCCACACTTGGCTGTCCAACACCCTTGGGTCATACTGGGTCAAGGAAGTGAGCTGAAGAAGCGTATGACATTCCTGACCTCCTTTCATCTCAGAGACCCAGTAATGATGGCATCGAGGAAAATGAGATGTGCATTTATTCACACATCCAAGCGTATATCGAGCATCTTCTGTATGCTCTGCTGTGTGCCAGGCACAATGAAGTCTACACTGCAGTATGAAAAACATGATCTATATCCTCAAGCAGTATGATTCTCAAACAAGAGTGTGATCTAGATAAGTTTGTCAACTGGTAATAGACAGAAATTAAGTGATAACTTGAATAATCCAATAACAAACTGCACAACCAAGATACACTTTGGGTAGTCAGAAAATAACAACATAATTGCAGAGTTTTTGGAAAAGTTTTCATGGTGAATGTTTGGCTGGAAAGACAGAAAAGTATGTGGATTTGCAAAATGGAGAAGTCGAGTTACTTCAAGAGAGAAATAGTTTGATAGGCAAAAATTTGATTAGGAGAGGGAAATCCATTTACCTGCTGATGGAGACATTATAAGGATGTTTAAATGTCTGCGTGAGAAACTGAACTCCCACATTTACACATTAATCTAGAAAATTATGAGAATTTTGTCTGAAAACAGGCAAAAGACTCATTAACCTTCACAATCAGGGTAGTTCTAAACTATGTTTCTAAATGTTTCACCTCAAGAAATAGTTCCATGTAGATATAGCCACAGGAATTAATTAAAACACACCAATGATGTTATGTCTGATTCTTATTAAATATATTAATGAAGCATTAATTCATTCCAGAACCTAAAGTGTTCTCATTGTCATAAGCCAAGAATGAACATTATAAAAAACAAACAGAGGTTCCCTTTCTGACTGCACTCTAGAGATTCCTGTAGCAAACTGGGGGACATTCAGACCAAATCAATGGCATCCCAGATTGCTGCTGTGGGGAGTCATGATTTGAAGCTGACTCTGATGTTTTCAATCTTACTTCTGAGAAATGGGGCCAACTATGGCTCTCCTTTCCTATCTCAGGGGTTATACGGAAACAACAAAATCATAGTGGGAATACTTTAGAATGAAAGTAAGAAGAACACGAACAGTTATGACCACTTTGCTATGTCCTGGACACTGAACTAACCTCCTGCTGAGGACCATATTTCATTTGATCCTCAGTTCACCTTGTGCTAATTGCTCATGGATGGGATGTTATGGCTCATTTGTATTTTTTGGTTAAGGAGGCTTCCCTGATGGTTAAAAATGTAAAAATATTTGCCCACCTCCCTCCTGCTTAGTATGTGGAAGAAAAAAAAACTACTGCTGACAATGGAGGATGACAAAAGGCTCCTAGGTCCTTCTCAGTGTAAAGTCCTGAAATGTGGAAGATTTAGTAAATTAAAGAGTTTAACTGATGTGAGGAAAACTCTGGTATTTTATTTTTTGATGAAATTGCAGTTATGGCCCATTTTTTCACTCCTGAAAAAATGAAATGCAGTAGAAGGGAATGCACGAAGATTACAGACAGTCTCTCAACTTTAGAAAGTAAGGTGACTCATGCTCTTAGGCCTGGTCCTTGAGAAGCAGAACCTAAAGCAGGGATTCCAGTGCACAGAGTTTCTTGCAGGGTGGGGGAGGATGTGCTCAGAGAAGGAGAACGAGAGAAGCAGGACAGGGCAAGAAAGGAGTTGAGCTGGAGTTTAGCCTCAACCTAAGCCCATGGGGAGCTCTGGAGTGTGACCTAAACAGCAGAGTTTGTCCTGCCTTGGGAATGACCTCTTTTACTCACATGTCCATCAGTCATTGGCTGTCAGCTGTTCCCAGGGTCAGGGGAAGGTCCTGTAACCTCTAAGGTAAGGTGTCTCAATTTGGCTGAGGGCAGTTCCAGAGAAGGGAACAGCAATGAGCCTTTAGCTGCCAGTTCTCACAGCAACTGGGGGATGGGCACAGCCTGGTGAGGGCAATCTGAGTGGGGAATGCACAGCACCCACGCTGTCACTATTCCCCAACAAGCAGGATGGGAAATACTTGTTGGGGCTAGGGAAGGCTCCATGGAAAAAGGAACACTTAAAAGTGAGTCTTGGGGCTTCCCTGGTGGTGCAGTGGTTAAGAATCCGCCTGCCAATGCAGGGGACATGGGTTCGAGCTCTGGTCCGGGAAGATCCCACATGCCACGGAGCAACTAAGCCCGTGCGCCACAACTACTGAGCCTGTGCTCTAGAGCCCACGAGCCACAACTACTGAGCCCGTGTGCCACAACTACTGAAGCCCACGCACCTAGAGCCCGTGCTCCGCAACAAGAGAAGCCACCGCAATGAGAAGCCCGCGCACCACACGAAGAGCAGCCACCACTCACCACAACTAGAGAAAGCACGAGCGCAGCAACGAAGACCCAATGCAGCCAAAAATAAAAATAAAAAATAATTTTATAAAAAAAAAAATGTGAGTCTTGATGGATAAGTAAAACTTCAGTAGGCGGAGATCTATTTGGACAGTTTCTTCCTTGTTCTTTTGACATTGGATGGTAAACCCCACAGACATCACACACGAAATTCTGGTATTTGCAATTCCTCCTACGGCAGTGGCTAGTTACCTTCTTCTATCATTTCTCCTTTTCCATAGAACACAGTTGTAACCCGGAGGAGGCTGCCCAGCTGCAGGCCACATCCCTCCCCTTCCTTGCCGCTGGGTATGGCCACGTGATGAATTCTCATCAATGAGAAATACGTGGCAGTGATTTCCAGGCCAAGGCAGTTAGAAACAAATGTGCCTCTTCCATGCTCTCTTTCCCATTTCCCTCAACTGCCCTGTGGAAATTCAGAGCCACAAAGTAGAGGGAGCCTGGTTCTCCATTCTCTGTGTTGAGAAGAACCAGCTGCTGATTAGAACCTTAGATGTGAGCCTTTATATATTCTATTGAATTTAAGCCTGTATTTGTCACATCAATATCTTAACTAATATTCCTCATCATTAAGAAATTAACAAAAATCATTTTGCCAGATGAAACTAGTTTCTCTTCTGATACAATAGTATTTCTTTTCCAGTGGGATCTTGGATATTGCTCACTTTCTTCTGTGCGTTTCCTAGAGTTTTGTCATGGACTGGTTACTTCCTTGTATTACATTTTAAGTTGCAGAAAATTCTATGTCCTATGTATGGTTGTTCACATTTTGTGATAAAAAGAATGACTATATCTATGGCATGTTAAGAAGGCTTAACTTTCTCTGATACCCTACAAATTCCTGTTGCCAGCCTTGGGGTTAGCCAGGCATGCATCGCTCTGTTTGTGTAGACTCGTAATGCTTTATGATACCAAGATAGTGGCTTCTGTGTTCTGACTCCAAGTTCTCTTAAATAAGGAGAGGATATTGGGAGACTGTCGAGGGGAGGGAGGGTGTTATCCTCTAGTATTTTGGCAAGAAGTGTTACTTCTTATATGTGGATCCTACTAAAAATGCATGGCCACTTAGAGAGATGCATTTGGTCCATGATACTTGCAGAGAAAGAATTAGCTCAGG
Source organism: Eubalaena glacialis (assembly GCF_028564815.1). Taxonomy (NCBI): domain Eukaryota; kingdom Metazoa; phylum Chordata; class Mammalia; order Artiodactyla; family Balaenidae; genus Eubalaena; species Eubalaena glacialis. The sequence goes on along the minus strand of NC_083728.1, from coordinate 39,935,607 downwards.
GATTTGACAGTTTATCAATTTCACACTCACTGTTGCACTGACCATGTTGACAAGCAGTGAATGCTATCATTCTGTTAGACTTGATACAGAGTTTTAAAGTTCCTTTCAAATTCACAGCAATTCATCCCTATCGTTCAGAGAAAGGAATGTGACAAAGTTGCCTTCAAGCTCAGGTACAAGCTAAGTAAATTGCATGCAGAAAAATAATTAGAAATAGCTTAGAATGACAAATCTTTCACATTTATAAAGTTTGTGAGTAATTAAATGATAATGTCAATCTATCCATAAATATTAATTTTAAAGAATAGACTATACCTGTTATATATGCTCACTCTAATAAAACAGCATTTAATGGAGGTGGCATCTTTTTCCAGGTTTAGCTCAGATGGAAATGCAGTCAAAACATACTATGTAACACTAATAATCCTTGGAGATATAATTTCATATCTTATATTCAATCCTCATGTGAATTTCATATTTCATCCAGAAAGAGATAGGCGCAGAGAAAGGAAATGAATCAAAGAAACCAAGCCAGTGCATATAACTGGAGTATGACATATACACATGAAAAACTGGCGATCCTGAGTCCAATGGATCTCAATTCCTACATTACTTTTAATATTTCTATTGGGTTCTAAAATATATCAATAAAATAAGCTACTACAGCTGACCTTTGAAAATGCAGGGGTTAAGGGTGCTGATCCTCCATCCAGTCCAAAATCCACACAACTTTACAGTGGGACCCGCCCACCCCATATTCACGGTTCTTGCGCATCCACAGATTCAACCAAACTAGGATTGTGGAGCACTGTAGTATTTACTACTGAAAAAAATCTGCTTGGAAGGGGACCTGAGCTAGAAAAAAAGTCCAAAATCTTTTATAGTCTTCCAGGTTAGAAATTCTCAGTAAAACTAATTACATTTGAGTGACTTCTATTGAAGTTCTGAAAAAGAATTCTTTAACTGGAAGCAGATACTGCATTTTCTGCATCCCTTGAAGGAGGCTGTTATAATAACAATTTGCATTTCATAAGACACTGGAGTTTTGTCACAGTTTAACTTAACCACGAATCACTAAAAACAGGTTAACGTTCTTAACGTTCTCCCCCAGCTTCCACCCCTGCTTATCACATAAACCATTCCTTCAGACCTGTTTAGCTGTGAAAAACGTTTCCTAACACACAGCTTGTCTTCACAAAAGTCTCTCTGAGTAATCCGCGGTGTCTAAGAAATGTCCTATGACCGCTCTTTGACCCATTGACACAGCTGTAGGTTTTGCCATTTTCTTACTACAATACCCTGGATAGCATTTCAAATGCACAGAGTCACGACCTCTATTGTTTGCCAGATGGGCTGTGAAATGTATGCTAATGTTCATAATAGGATTATACAAGGTTGTTTATTCTCTGAAAAATAATATGAGCATTATCCTCTATTTTTTTCCCCCAATGGGTTTGCCCTTTAATAGGAATTAGGAAGTCTAATTTTGATTAAGTAAATATTGGCTTTCAGCTTTACAAATGATGGTTCATACTTTAATGGTATTAAGGGTGGAAAACAAGAAGAATTAGCCAGGTAAACTAAAGTACAAAGAACACACTATAATACAGAACCATGCATGGCAACTTGCAGCACGTACATATTTCATGCTAGAATTGTGTACAGTAATTCAACTTAATTCAAATATGGGACAAAGGACTATATGTGTGCTAAGAAAGTAACACTTACAAACACAGAATACAGGGCATAACTATAGTGCCACTGTCCTTCAAACCTTCTGCTTTGTGTATTCTCATTCAGGTATGATCCTATCTTTTTTTGGTCTGGGTCCCCACCAAAAACAGATGCTCAGTTTAGGATTTTGGTTCAGGCAGTTGATTTGGGAGGGGATCACAGGTCACACAGAAAAGGAGTGGGGAAGTAGACGGGTAAGAAAGACTGCCAATTAAGGGTGTGTGATGGAGTGGACACGGCTGTGGGCAACTGGGGTTCAATTTCACTGGCAATCATGTGAAAGTCTCTGTGCCTGCAATGCCTCCAAAGAGAGGACAGAAAAGGCAGGTATTTAGTCACCAATTACTTTGCCTCATTGTTTGAGGGCCTCATCTCCCCATGTGCAGTCCAAACATGGCCAAACTGCCATTAGACCTAGAAACGCAGGAAGACACCGGCCTGCCTAGGAGTTCATGACAGTGAATGAGGTATGAGTTGAGGGGATGTGGGCAGGAAAACCACAGACTCTGCCACATATGCAATGGTCAATGTGTCCCCGGGAACGTGGCTACACCTTTGCTGTCGTATGCTGGAATGAGGGCTTGGGATCTCTTGCTACCATTCATTTATGGTGAAAGATTTTTGTATGCCTGGAGCTTTGGGCTGCACTTTATCAGTTTGGCCTCTTGGGGGCTGGAGCCTGGGTATCCATTTTCTTTTCTGCAAGAGAGACATGAGAGATTTAGTGCAAGGATTAAATCAGATAAAGGCTGCATGAAAAGCATCTAGAAAAGTGCCTGACATAATAAATGCACCAAAGACTTTCGGGTCCTATCCCCATTTTCCCACTCCTATTTCTGTGTTCCCTTTCCTTTATCAGTAGCACTGTTGATGCATAATAGACAGTGCACCTATTTGGGTGTCACTCTCCCCAAATCACTCTCAAGTGGTTTGTGTCAGAGGTTCCCAACCACTCTTGTTTGATAAATTCACAAGAAAGATTCACAGAACTCAGAAAAGCTATTATACTCACGGTTATGGTTTACTATGGTGAAAGAATACAGATTAAAATAGGCACAAGAAGAAGGCACATAAGGCAGAGTCCAGAAGAAACTAGTCACAAGCTTCCAGTTGTCCTCTCCCAATGGAGTCGTATGGACAGCACTTAATTCTCCCAGCAATGAAGTGTGGCAACATGTGAGAAATGTCGCTAACCAGGGAAGCTCACCCAAGCTTTGGTGTCCATGTTTTTTTGGGGGGAGGTCAATCACATAGGCATGGAGTTGAACTTAGCTACTCCAAACTCCAGCCCCCAAGAGGTCAAACTGGTACAGTATGGTCCAAAGCTCCAGGCATATGAAAACCATTCACAATAAATCACATCACTAGCATAAACTATCTGGCATGGTCCAAAGCCTGAGATATGCAAAGACATTCTTAGCAGGCAGGATACTCCAGGGACTCAGAGGTTATCTCCTAGGACCTTGTCAAGGGCCAGTGTGCAGACCCTTTGAATATGCAGGGTTTGGGTAATCCAAGTCTGCTGAGTTGACCCTTTATGGCACAGGATGCCACATCTTCTCCCTGGCTCCATGGCATACTCCTTATTCCAGAGCCCATTAGTGCAGACAGTTCCCCAGAAGTCCAGAGATCTCTGCAAAAGCCACTAGACTATGCTCCTTGGGTCATCCTAAGCCCTGTCTCAAGAATGACCAGAAGTATCTCAGCCCATAAGACCCTTATCAAGGCTCAGCACCTCTCACTGGTCCAATCTGCTCCACATCAAATGCAGCCAACTTGGACCCTCCGGGGATAAAAAGAGTAGATAGATCACTCATGGACACACAGATGCTTCTAGGTCTACACTGTTCAAACAATAGCCACTAGCTATATGTCACTATTGCACACTTGAAACATCACTAGACTAAATTGACATGTGCTGTAAGGGGAAAATGAACACCAGATTTAAGACAGTACAAAAAAAAGTAAAATATATGAATAATATTTAATAGCGATTACTTGTTAAAATGATAATATTTCAGATAGATTAACTAAAATATATCATTAAAATCAATTTCACTTTTTTCTTTCCCTTTTCTTAATGTGGCTATGAGAAAATTTTAAATTACATATGGCTCACATTATATTTCTACTGGACAAAGTTGTTCTACATGAAAATATGACATGTGGGATCCGAGACTCTAAGTACGTTTACAGGTCTTTTGACTGCCTCTCTGAACGTGACCATGCAGCATGATTGTTTTACAAATATATCATGGAAAACCACAGGTGGAGACAAATTGTTTCAGCTGATGGCTCTCAATGGACACACTCCAAAATAGAAGCAGTTTTGCAGATTTGAGCATAGCTGACACATAGCAAGCACAAATATCAGTTAGCATGATTCAGATCTTTAGCCTAACTATTGTACTTTAATGATTTCACAGCGGTTTCCACTAGGTATTTGTAAGGTGGCTGTGCATCAGGCCTCTCTATGACATCTGACTTTATTATTCCATAGCCTTGAGGAGCTCTTGAGTATAAAGCTATCACCAAAAAACCACACTGCCTGCAAGATCCAGATGCACTTCAGACTTCCACTTCCAGAAAGCTATTGTACTCTACTTGGTGCCATTTTTTTCCCTTGTAAAATTAGATTGTTGCCATCCTGGCGGCAGTCATCCAAATCCCACACAGACACAGAACCACTCGCTCTCCCTCAAGTATCCAATAAATTATAGGTAATATCTCAAATGATCCAGAGAGCAATCAAGGGTCTTTAAAAAGTGTCTTCAGTGAAAGAAGAAAAAAAATTGGAGAACAATCTGCCTTGTAAAATCTATCAGTTATATTGTTCACAATAAAGAAGAGTTTTATTTTATGAAAGAACCATGATGGTCTCTATTCAAGTATGTTTAATTTCTATAGCCCCAAACCAACACGGTTATAAGATGGAAGAAGTCCAAGAGTGGAATTCCACATCATAGTGTCAGCAGGGCAAATGTGTGAAAAAGCAAAAGACAAGGTGGTTTCCAGAAAATGTAATTTTTATGAGGTTTAATTTTTCCTATTAAATTGTATTTAAGATGAAGCTCTAGAACAGCGCTATCAAACAGAAGTATAACACAAGGCACAAATGTGAGACATATTCAATTTTAAGTTTTCTATGAGCCACATTTTGTTTAAAAAAGTTAAAAGAGATATGTAAAATTAGTTTTAACAGTATATTTCATTTAATCCTATGAGTCCAAAATAAATCATGTAATCAACATAAAATGAATAACAAGGTATTTTACATTCTCATTTCCATACTCTTTGAAATCCAGTGTATATTTACCTACAGCACGTTATAATTCAGCCTAGTCACATTTCAAGTGGAGGGTGACTTCCATGTTGCACAGAACTGGAAAATAAGCACCCTTTTATCCTCTAGTCAGTGGATCTGGTCAGAGCCTTCTATCTATTTTAGTAAACGCTATCATATTTTTAGTTGAACACAGATTAGAAAAACTCTAGTTATCCTATTTGGTGCCATGATTTTCTTTCCCTAAATTGTGTTTGTTGAACATTTCATCAATTATTTTACATAAAACTTCTTGAATATATAGCATCTTATTAAACATTCTGATGATAGATTATCCCTACATTAAACACTAGGAAATGGGTTCACAAAAATTTGGCAACTTGCTTAGGGTCTCAGAGCTAGGAACAGGCTGAGGGTCAAAACTTTAGTCTGTTTGTCAGTTGAGCTTTCCTGTGCATCACCCCAAATAGTACAGGGGTGAAAAGAGTAGTGGCTTGCAGCCAAGGTGAATTGTAGGACCTAAAATGACTCAGAAAGGCCCAGAAATAAAGGAGCCAAGCTATAAGCCTTTCAGAGCTCTCTCCTCCACAGGGGAAAAGAATGAAAGCCCTTGGAAAGATTTGCACTTCCATCTGGGTCTTAGATCTTATGATGAGATGTAAGGCTACCACCTTACACTAGTGAAGAATTCCTGGGAACTTCAACCAGTCTCCAGTCATTTGGGGGAATTGCAGTGTTGAAACCTAGAACATCTCCTGAATCAGCCTAGTGTTCCCAGATATTTAAGGCCATCAACCCCATGGAATTTTTTTCACCCTTCACCAACCTGCAGTTCTGTGGCAAACTACTGAGGAAAGTAACTTGGTCATAGGCTTTGACCCCTGAAAATACGAGCAATTGATTGACTTGTTTGTAAACCTAGAAATAATAATTAAATTCCCCACTAATTTATCACACAGCCTATTGGTTTTAGTCACTCCTGGGCCCACTTTGCTGACTTCAGATATTTAATCAATTTCCCATAATACTGGCACTTTACATATTTATTGGTATATTATTTGATTGTAGCCCAGCACTTATCAGAAGTTCCACTGAGAAAAAATGATATTTGAAAAGGGCAGACTAATGAACACAGTAACTACTCGGTCCTTTATATTGGTGGTTTTCAACCATGACTTAACACTGGAATCACCCAGGGAGCTTTAAGAAAATGCCTGGTCTCCCAGCAGAAATCCTGATTTAATTGGTCCAGGATGTGGTATGGGCATCAGGGATTTTAAAGCTCCCCAATGACTGTAACATACAGCCAGGGTTGAGAATCACTGCTCTATAGTCTCTAAATATTATCCCTTAGTTATGTTAGCAATGTAAGCTTAAGCAAAGTAAATGGACCATATTTCCTAATATTCACATAAAAATGCCTTTAGAGAATAAATATGCAATGTTATGTCCTCAGGTTTAATGGAGAGTAAATAAAAACATCCAGTCAAACAATATTTCTGCTGTAGATGTTTTCTAACACCTTGAAGATATAAAATAACACACATGATAAATTTTTCCTTAGATTAAATCCCAGGAAAAATTTTATTTTTTCCAGAAAATGGTATACTTTATTAAACAGATGAAATAAAATGAGTTTTCATTTCTGGCACTTGAAATATCTATACTTTTGCTTCTTGAAATTTTCTTCCCTTAGAAAAAATTGTCTTTACCACGTACTGTGCTCTAATTCATAAGCCACATCCACTTATTTTTGGAAGTGGATGGAGTATAATCAAGAATGAAAATACATGTTTTCCTCCACTGAATAGAATCATCTATTAACTTTTCACATCTGTTTTTTTCCTGACTTTTCCTGTGACCATATCTTTGTAACATTTTCTCCATCGTGCTGGAAGGTTACAAGGCCTAGTTCTTCTTCGACACTATGCCATGATCTGGATCTTTTTCTCTTTATCTCCCCCACCACCCATTAGAATTTATCTGTCCTAGATTTCAATTTCCTCCCTAATAGCCTCCTACACATTAAACTTCATGTCAGTCTGCTTTTTGTGGGACCCCATCTAAGGCACACCCATGATGTTGGTTGCACATAATATACCCATTTTACAGATGAGTAAACTAATGCCTCGTGAGATGTTATCTCCCAAAGTCCTATAGTGAACAGATGAGAGAACCAGGATTTGAAGCCAGAAAGGTTTTACTTCCGAGCCTATAGCCACAAAAGCATCATTACCAAACCAAGGCTACTAGATGGGGTGTTTTCGGATACTTTACAAATAAGCATCATTGTTTTGTTTTCACCTTTAGGAAACTTTTGGATAGCTCTTGGGATCCACACATGTAGAAGGAGGAGAAGGAAGCAGGATTGGACAGAAGGAGAAACTGAGCTGCAATGATGCTCTGACAGAGGTCTCAACCTTTGGGGATCTCAGGAGTTGAGGTGACCCTTTTGTTAGGGTGAGGGGTCTGGGCCCTTATTCCCCTCACAGTGATCAGTCATTGGATGCAGGCTGCCTTTGGATAGGGACCAGACCTTGGGAGAGATACCTAAGGGACCATTTTTGTTATATCCCAGCAGCCAAGGAGTAAATTCCCCATTCCTGAAGGGGGTTGTTTGGGGAGGATCACAGCATTCACACCAGGTTTGTTCTAAGGTGACCACATCCCAGCAGTTAACCTAGAGATGCCTGCCCCAAAAACTACTGGCCAGGCTCAACATGATCAAGCCAAGCAAATAAAACTTATAGAAAAACAGATCAATCCTGTTTTTAGTGGTGAGCTTGGTAGCAGTGATTCAGAGTGCCTGGGCATGCTGAAGAGACCCCAGGGAAAATGTACCACCCTACAACCTGACTGCCCACGGGCTGCCAGGCCCTTGTGAAACACCTGTTACCAAAGCACATCTATTTGTGATCTAGTCTCTCCCTAAATAACACACAACTATTCAAATAAGCAAAATATTTAAATGAATAGTAACGTTAAAAATATATACATCTTATTTTTTTACCGTCAGCTCCCAATGCATCTTACCAATGACCTATAAATTGATCCAGTGTGTGCTCTGGAGGTTCAGCCTCAGGACACATGTCCCAAGCTCCCCCATTCCCCTTTGTAAATAAAGAAGTAGTCATATCCAAGCATATCCTGATACCTGAAATAGCAGCTTAAATATGAAATAAATTTTTACTTAAATATTTAGTTTTCTTATTTTCCAGGAATCTTTTCAACATCTGGCTCTTGCTGCTTCTGGGAATAAGAGTTCCAGGTAACAGCAGAGAATTCTGTAGACAGACATTTCATTTTTTGTGGAAGCAGCCTTGGGGGTCCTGGAAGACCACATCCCAGTGGGCATGAAACTTGCTTATCATTTGTCAAATGAAATTAGATAATAGGCTGCACATTGCTTCTGGACAAAAAGCACACAGAGCCCCAGTTCTGTACTCATGAGCCACAGCACAGGTGGGCTTCCGCAGTGATGAGTGATGGCCAGGACTTTTGGGGTGGGTGATGTGTATGGTCGTGGGGCAGCCTAACAGTCCACTGAGGGAGATTCCTGATCCCAAGGAGAGGTACTAGATGGGAGTGGCTTCTGGAGCCATTGCTACTATTCTTGGAATGGTGGTCAGGTTGATATTTGGGGAGGATAAAGTTAAACTATATGGATATGACAAAGCAAATGAAGATCATACATTTAAAAAGATGTACAAAAAAGAAAATTTATGAAAAGATTTATAACCTACTGCTGTAGATAATGCGGTTCCCCTTCAAGGAAAGACTTGTCCAGCTCCTGGGAATGTGGTCATCAGAGGGTCTTCAGCTCTCTGGACCTTTAGGAATTGCCTCAGTTGCAGAAAACTGCCCTGTCCAAGGTCACAGTCCTTCTCAGGGCAGCTCACACCCAGTGAATAAACAATATGGGGGAATAAAGGCCTGGCCATCTCAGTTCAGTTTGGTACAACTCTGAATGGGCTCTCCAACTCCAGAGTTCCCTGAAGGGTTGGCCAAGGCTGTTGCTGGGTCTGCATTACTCTTGACTCCTCCCTCTGCCCATTCCTGCTTCCTTCCCTTCCAATCACAATGTCTGCTTCCTGGAAAACCCAACCTATGACAGGACCTAAGAAGATACAGTGCTCAGGAAAGGATAATTTCCTTTAGGTCATTTTCCAGCCAACACCAGAATCCCTTTTAACACTACTCTTGGGTGGAAACATCTCCATTTACCTTCTATCATTGGACAACTGTGACGAGACTGAATGCTCCCTGACAAGTTGAAATTGATATCCCTGACACTTTCAGCCCTTATGATCTGTTCTTCCTCTTGCAGTGATAAAGAACACAATGAATTTTTCTTTCAAAGCAATACTTCCTCAAACCTGTTGTGTAGGGTTTTCAACCTAAGTGTCACCATATCCTTTAAATCTTTCTCAAAGGTCAAGCTTTGAAAATCTGTTAACATCCTGGATGTCCTTTCCTGAACACACTCTAGGTCTTCCAAACCTTTCATACAATGTACTGCTCAAAAAGAAATTAATTTCTCTCTGTAAGTTATAAACATCATAGAGAGGAGTGGGACTGTCACTCACTTTGTAATAACACTATTAGTATGGATGCTTTGAATAGCATTAGCTATTTTAGCAACCACATCAAAATATTTACTCATATTGGCTCATGAAATTTTAAGAGTAAAGGAAAAATTAATAAATGAGACTGCATTAATATTTAAAACATCTGCTTGTCAAAAGACTCTATTAAGAAAATGAAAAAGCAAATAACAGAATGGGGCAAAGCATAAATTATATATATATCTATATACATATATATATTACGTATATATATATACCTTATGTATATATGTAAATTTTATATACTGCTGATATGGTTCATGGTACAATCATTTAGGAAAGCTGAACATATATATGTCTATTATCTAACAACTCCATTTCAAGGAGTTTCTGTTCAACAGAAATGCGTACATATGTTCATCAAAAGACACATATACAGATATTTATAGAAGTACCATTCACAACAGCCAAAATATGAAAATAACCAAATACCCATCATAGTAGAATAGATAAATAAATTGTATAATTGTACCATGGAATACAACATATCAATGAAAATGAACAAACAATTGCTACACAGGACAGCATGGATGAATCTTATAAGCATAAGATTGAATGAGAGAAGCCATATTTTAAGTTCATACTGTATGATCCAATTATATAAAATTCAAAAACAGGCAAAACTAATTTATAGTGTTAGAGGTTGGGAGGAAGTAGTTCCTAGAAGGAAGTGTAAGAGGAGTTTCTAGAGTATTAATAATATTCTGTTTCTTGATCTGGGTGCTGGTTACACATGTGTGCTCTCCTTGTGAAAATTCAGTGAGCTGTATTTACTATTATTATTATTTGTGCACTTTTCTGTAATATTTCAATAGAAAGCATTACTTCAGAATGAACTTGTAAGATAATTGATGTTTTGTTGCAGTGAATCTAGGTTCATTTCATAGCAATGGCTGTACCAGGTTGTTCCTCATTTGTGTTTCTTTCACATAAATTGTTGATTTCATCAACAGTCAGGTGCTATAGTAACAAGAGTAAAGCAAATGGAGGGCCACTAATAATAAATAAATTCTTAGATATTTACCTATGCAGCTACCATTTCTGGTATCATTTTCCTTCTCATTTAAAGACTTCACCATTTCTCTTAGTGATGGGTCTGTTGTGTTGAATTATTTCAGCTTTTACATGTCTGATAGAGTCTTTATTTAACTTTCATTTTTGGAAATAATCTCCTTTCCCTTCCACAGTACTTTACCCCAAATTTCTGAATAAAACAGAAACTAGGAGTTGACAAAAAAAAAAAAAAAAAAAAAAAAAAAAAAGACTGGACAATATTTAAAATGCCTTCTTTAAATAAGAGAGGATTATGCAGTGAGTGACCTAGAATTTTCCAGGTTTTCACACCTGCCTACTGACTAGAAAGTAATTGTGTGACACATTTATAACTCAGGAAGATGATGTAATGGTTGTGCCTCTAGACCTAGGTCTATCTCATCTTAACCTCCAGCTGCTAGATTATGGAAACAGCATGTGTGCAGCTCCAAGAAAATAAGACAGGTTCATCTAAAAGTCCATGCAGCTGGACACCCTAGACTATGGGCAGGAATGTCTCAAAATTATTTCAGGCAGAAAGAAAATATGGAAAAAATAATGAAGTAGATCCTGGGATCTGTCTGTAGACTGAGAAAGAGTATGGTCATCTAGGAGACTGAGTCTAGAACTTCATGTCCAAAATGCTAATGACCACCAGCAGAAGTTATCACTCAGGGAAATAGGGCATAAGAGCAAATTACATGGTGTGGGATTCACAGGATATTTTTATACAAATGAAATCTAGTTAAAATCAACAGCAGTGACTGTCTTCATAGGAAAAAAGGAGCAATGCAAAATAAGGCTGAGAGATGTCTTTTATCTGATTATAGTGAAAGAACTGTGTCTGTTCCTAACCAAGAATAAACCCTCTGTCCTCTGGCTCTCATCCCATCCCTCTACATTTTCCCTCAAGTCTATATTTTACCTTTTAACAGCTTGGAGATATAATTCACATACCATAAAAATCATTCATTTAAAGCATACAATTAAATGTTTTTAGTACATTCACAAAGTTGTGCAAATATCAGCACAATCTAATTTTAGAACACTTCATCACTCCAAAAAAGAAACCCCATGCCCATTGGCAAGCACTCCCTAAACCCCTTCCCAAGCCTCTGGCAACACAATTAATCAACCTTCTGTCTTTATTGATTTGCCTATTCTGGACTTTCATACAAATGGACTCATACAATATGTGGTGTTTTGTGAGTGACTTCTTTCCTTTAACATGATGTTTTCAAGATTCATCCATGCTGTATATGTGAACTCATATATCTCACTCTTTGCTGATGCATGTATATGCATACTTTATGATGACGTGTGTATGCTATATATATGTACATCAAATATGTGATGATATATGATACATATATGGCATATGTAATGATGAATTTATATATATATCTCATGTATATATGACAGTATATGTATGTTAGTATATGTATACTACAGTTATAGATGTACATTACATATCTCACACTTAGCTGACGAATGTATTCTGTATGGACATATGTGAATTCACTTGACCCTTGAACAACGTGGGGATTAGATGAGTCAACCCTCCATGCAGTCAAAAATCTGTGTATGGCTTTAGAGTCAGCTCTCCACAGTCATGGTTCTGCATCCACAGATTCAACCAGTTGTAGATCATGTAATGTTGGAATATCTATTTAGTGGGAAAAAAATCCATGAGTATAAGTGGACCCACACAGCTCAAACGCATGTTGTTCAAGGGTCAACTGTACAGATACTTACCCTGCCATACCATATTCTGATATGATGGCAGGCTGCGTATACATATTTACCTCTCATCACTCCCAAGTCTCCAGGGAAATAAGACTGTAGACGTGTAATGTAGAACAAATCTAAAACAATAAGGAGAAATGGAGATGAGTGAGTGGAGCAGTCATTGAAAGATAGATTTCAACACATTTCTGGAAGGAAAGCAGACAAAAACAAGTTTAAGACAATTAGAATGGGAGCAACTTAACCAAGGTAGTAAAAATCTTACACACTGAAAACTACAAAACATTGCTGAAAGAAGACACAAATAAATGTAAAGACATCCTGTGTTCATGATTTGGAAGGCATAATATTGTTATGATGTCAATACTATCCAAAGTCAACTACAGATGTAATTCAATTCCTATCAAAATCCAATGGCATTTTTGCAGAAACAGAATATTCATGCCAAAATGCATATGGAATCTCAAAAAACACTAAATAGCCAAAATAGTCTTGAAAAAGAGGAACAAAGTGGAGGTCTCACATTTCCTGATTTCAAAACTTATTAAGAAGCTACAGTAATCAAAACAGTGTGGTACTGTCCCAAAGACACATATAGACAATGGAATAGCATAGAAAACTCAGAAATAAACCCTCATATATTGGTTTGGCCAAAAATTTTGTTTGGGTTTTTCCATAACATCTTACAGAAAACCTGAACAAACTTTTTGGCCAACCCAATATCTGTCAAATGATTTTTGATAAGGGCTCCAAGATCATTCAGTAGAGAAAGAACAGTCTCTTCAAAAATGGTGTTGGGAAAACTAGGTATACACATGCAAAAGAATAAAGTTTGACCCTTTCCTTATACCATATACAAAAATTAAATTAGATTAAGAACCTAAATGTAAAGCCTAAAACTATCAAAGTTTTAGAAGAAAACACAGGATAAATACTTTATGACATTGGATTTGGCAATGATTTCTTGGATATGACACCAAAATCACAGGCAACAAAAGTAAAAATAGATAAATTGGATTACATCAAAATTTATAACTAACTTCTGTGCATCAAATGGAATGATCAACAGAGTGAAAAGGCAGCTTACAGAATGGGAGAAAATATTTGCAAATCATGTATCTAATAAAGGAGTAAAATAGAGAATATATAAAGAACTCTCCAGCTGAAAAACAAAAAATAAAATGGGCAAAGGACTTGAATAGACATTTCTTGAAAGATAATATACAAATGACTAACAAGCATATGAAAAGATGCTCAACATTACTAATCATCAGTGGAATGCAAATCAAAACCACAATGAGATATCACTTCACACCCATTAGGATAAGAAAGAAAGAGAGAGAGAGAAAGAATGAGGGGAGAGAGGGAAGAAAGTGAGGAAGAAAGTGGAGGGGAAGGGAGGGAGAGGAAAAATGTTGACAAGGATGTGGAAAAATTAGAAGCCTTGTGCACTGTTGATGGGAACGTAAAATGGTACAACAGCTATAGAGAAGAGTATGGCAGTCCCTCAACAAATTAAAAATTGAATTAATATATGATTCAGCAATTCCACCTCTGGGTATATATTCAAAAGATTTAAAAGTAAGGTCTCAAAGAGATATTTGCACACCCATATTTGTAGCAGCATTATTTACAACAGCTAAAGGGTTGAAGCAGCCCAAGTCTCCATCAGTGGATGAATAACATATTAATTGTGATATATACATGCAATGGAATATTATTCAGCCTTTAAAAAGAAGGAAATTCTGACACATGCTACAATATGAATGAACCTTGAGAACATTATGCTAAGTGCAATAAGCCAGTCACAGAAAGACAAATATTGTATGATTCCACGTATATAAGGTAACTTGAGTAATCAAATTCATAGAAACAGAAAATGAATGGTGGTTTCTAGGGAGTTGGGGGAAGGGAAATGGGGAGTTGTTTAATGAGTATAGAGTTTTAGTTTTGTAAGATGAAAAAGTTCTGGAAATTGGTTATACAACAATGTGACTGCACTTTACACTACAGAGTTGTATATTCTTAAACGGTTAAGATGGTAAATTTTATGTCATGTGTATTTTATCAAAATTTTTTAAAAATTAGGATGGGAGCAAGTGGTACAGAACAGGCTATGAAAGGGCTGCCTGAAAGTGGAAGACAGTCCATCAAGGGATCCGACAGAAACCCCAGTGCAGAATCAGTACTTGGGTCAAGAAGTATACTGAAAACAAAGGAATTAACATGATTACTATAATTCTGTATGCATAAAGCTGCACATGTTGTCAGCCTATCACAGGAAGAAAACTCAGTATTTAGCCTCACTGAAATAAAGGGGAAGGGTTCTCTGTAGAAATTGAATGGATGCCCTGGGGAGAGCTTGACCTTCTCTTGTGGATGTTGTTGCCCAAGATGAAAAACCTCCCATGCACACTTATTCTGGCATTTTGGTTGTTAGGAGCTTGAGAGCTGGCTGTCCCCTCACACGAGGACAGAACCGCAAAATTAACATAACCTACAGATAGATGTAGAATGCTCCAACTTAGTCTCTCCACTCAAGAGGCATACAGAGGATGCTTACATCCAAGCCTAGAATCATAAACCCAGGCTTTCACTTTACAAAGTGAAAACCAACATCACAAATAACAAAGACCAAGACAAAACACAGAAATTACAGCCCTGGAGGACCAGATGTTACTATAAGAACAAAGCAGAATTTATCAACAACACTTGAATTGATAGTGATAGATAGATAGTTTGGCCATAAGATAAGAACAAATGCTATGGAGAAGAAATGATCAAAAGCAAAGAAAAATGCTTATGAATAAAATTGTGACTTTTAAAAATAGAAACAATGGAAGAAGTTGAAGATAAGGTTGAGAAAATTTCAAAGAATGAAGAGCAAAATAAAAGTCAAAGTTATGAGTGAAAAGAAATGAGATATAGAGGTCCAATGGCCAACAAATGAGTCCAATAGAGATAGAGAAAATAGTAAAAGGAAATTTTCAAATAAACAATAGGAAAATCCCCTGGGTTGAAAAAAACTGAAGATTAAGAGATTCCAATAAACCCCCAGAAAAACAAATGAGCAAAACCCCACACAACAAGCCCTGACTAAGGTATATTTTCAAGAAATTTCAGCACATCAATGAAAAAAAGATCCTAAAATCTTCTAAGTGGGAAACAATGCCCAGATCACCCATAACAGAAATAAACATGCTGAGTAATAAAAAATGGTGCCTTCAAGCCCCAAGCAAAATGACTTTTGATCTGTAATTCTACAGCCAATTTTATTCTCAATTGAGTGTGAGATCAGAACAAGGACATTTTGAACATATAAAGGCTCAGGAAGCAAATAGCTTCCATGGTCCTTTCTTAGGGAGTTACTTAAGGGCCAGAAGACCTAGAAAGTGAATACAGGATCCAAGGAACTATAGGACAATCCTGGAGAGAAGAAGAAAGGTAACATGATGAAATCTCTGAGCAGATCTAGAAAGATTTTCTTTTTAAAAAACAGAGAAAGATTTTTAAGGAACGCCCATACTGTTCTCCATAGTGGCTGTATCAATTTACATTCCCACCAACAGTGCAAGAGTGTTCCCTTTTCTCCACACCCTCTCCAGCATTTATTGTTTCTAGATTTTTTGATGATGGCCATTCTGACCAGTGTGAGATGATATCTCATTGTAGTTTTGATTTGCATTTCTCTAATGATTAATGATGTTGAGCATCCTTTTATGTGTTTGTTGACAATCTGTATATCTTCTCTGGAGAAATGTCTATTTAGGTCTTCTGCCCATTTTTGGATTGGGTTGTTTGTTTTTTTGTTATTGAGCTGCATGAGCTGCTTGTAAATTTTGGAGATTAATCCTTTGTCAGTTGCTTCATTTGTCAATATTTTCTCCCATTCTGAGGGTTGTCTTTTGGTCTTGTTTATGGTTTCCTTTGCTGTGCAAAAGCTTTTAAGTTTCATTAGGTCTCATTTGTTTATTTTTGCTTTTATTTCCATTTCTCTAGGAGGTGGGTCAAAAAGGATCTTGCTGTGATTTATGTCATAGAGTGTTCTGCCTATGTTTTCCTCTAAGAGTTTGATAGTGTCTGGCCTTACATTTAGGTCTTTAATCCATTTTGAGTTTGTTTTTGTGTATGGTGTTAGGGAGTGTTCTAATTTCATACTTTTACATGTACCTGTCCAGTTTTCCCAGCACCACTTGAGGATATGGGGAGGGGGAAGGGTAAGCTGTGACAAAGTGAGAGAGTGGCATGGACGTATACACACTACCAAACGTAAAATAGATAGCTAGTGGGAAGCAGCTGCATAGCACAGGGAGATCAGCTCGGTGGTTTGTGACCACCTAGAGGGGTGGGATAGGGAGGGTGGGAGGGAGGGAGATGCAAGAGGGAAGAGATATGGGAACATATGTATATGCATAACTGATTCACTTTGTTATAAAGCAGAAACTAACACACCATTGTAAAGCAATTATACTCCAATAAAGATGTTAAAAAAAAAAAACGGAGAAAGAAAAAGGGAATGAATAAAAAAAGGAGAAGAGGGGAGAGAAAGACAAAAGAAGAGCGAGAAAGAGAGTCTATAATATCCAAATATCCTGTATGATTAAAAGTTTACATTAACTTAAAAAAAAAAAGTTTACATTAACTTGAAGATATTATAAAGACACATTCTTCTCAAAAAATAATAAAGGAATTTAGAAGCTACAAGAAAAACAAAACACAATAATAAAATAATTATCACAATAATAAGAAAACTTTAAGTGGGTGATTTTAATTAATTAAATAAAATAAATAAAATATATTTGAGCTTGATGTTGAAAATATTCTCCTTTAAGTGACCCAACAGTAATACATGTTCTGAGATCTTAAATACAATGGAATTGTACTTGCTGTCACACTTGAATTATAGTTTAGTTATGGCAGTCTATATCCAAAAAATCCATTTTTCTTAGGTCTTTCAGGACATCTAAAATTTTCTCTTCCAGTTCTCATCTATTTCATGTATTGTTTCTGCTTCATCCAGAGTCAGTTGTCTCACTCAACTATTTTTTCAGAATCCTCACCACCAGCTACCATTTTGTATTTTATTTGTCACCCTTGTCTGCAAGTAAGGCTGTAAAACATAGAATTTTCTGGGTACATTTCCACCATCAATAATATAAAGATTCTATTAGTCAAAAGGAAAGGGAAAATTAATATGTTTAGGCAGCTGAAAATTCACCCATCTATACACCACAAAATTAACTACAGATGTAGAAATAAACCTTACTGCATTACATTACAGTTTTTGAAAATTGTATGTGCCGATATGAGCCTAGACCTTAAGTTTCAGAATCAAATACCATTCAGTGACTTGTCTCTAGTTCAGTGGCTTTTACATACATTATCTCACATAATCATTAAAGTAAAATAGTTCTGCATACTAGTTATTATTACTATCAATTTACAGATTAAACACAGAGGTTTAGCATGATAAAAGAACTTGTCCAAGGCTATAAGGCTAGGAAATAACAGATTTAGGATCCCAATGCAAATCACCTGATTCTGATTCGAGGGCTATTTCCTTGTTATCACCCCCTCCAGTAACCCTTCCTGCAACAGGTTAAATTTCCCTTTCAGGGTCAGTATTGCAAGGGTGATTATATATATATTTATGTCCAACTGCCGTCTTGTCCACCTGCCTTAGTTAGCTCAAGCCCATTAGCCAAAACAGAAAGTTTTCATCGATTTTACCCAATATTAAGAAAAACAACCAAAAGGTCCATGTATCAAAATGGAGAACAATAACCAAACATAAGCAGG
The DNA here is from genome assembly GCF_028564815.1 of Eubalaena glacialis. NCBI lineage: Eukaryota > Metazoa > Chordata > Mammalia > Artiodactyla > Balaenidae > Eubalaena > Eubalaena glacialis. The sequence goes on along the minus strand of NC_083728.1, from coordinate 39,917,388 downwards.
TAATTAAAGTTATGTCCTATAGCACTGAGAAATGCAGGAAGTAAGCACTTAATTCTTATTGACTTAAATGTCCTAGGTAATTCATTTAACATTTTTTATTCATTTATTCAACACGTACCGCCTGTAAGGTGAATCCTTGTGAAGAAGCAGCCAGATATAAAGCAGCATGTCTCTGAAGTTTCTAGATATACCCTGAATGAATAGAGATTGAACTCCTTGCTCTTTAGTACCCAGAAGCATCTGAGGAATCAGATTTCATGAACACAACTTTCTTTGAAGCATTCCAATTTTTAACTCAAAAACCAAAGAGTCATGAGTATTTAGCCTGGTGCAGTTGGTGGGGATCATTAATTAAAGAAGCATATTAGATACAGTAGAATCCAGTCTCAGAACAGCTGTCTGTGAGGTTTGCTCTAAGATAGAGCTAGATGTTAACTACAGGTGACTGCAATTAAATATGGGAAGCATGGCAAGATCTTAAGGGAAGGAGGATAATAATGTAAGATTGCTAGAGGCCTTGTCTCTTCAGAGATGTAATTAATACTGATTAACCTAAGGTCAATAAGAAAAGTGTTAAGCAACTTAAGAGCAATGTCTAAGACAAAAGAAACAGAAAGACAGATCTCAAACACTAAACAAAATACTGAATCAGCTGTTAAAGATAGTATAGAACTATCAAGAAAAGAGAGCAAATTTTAAAACTACAAACAAGATGTTAGAAAAGTGATCAAATATATCAGTTATAAATATAGATGTGATATCTATTGATATCTGGTTAAATGTGGAAGATGAAAGACATTTTTACTTCTTGATATATGCTCTAAACAAGGAACAATAAAACATGTTTTTAAAAACTACTTTATCTTTAATATAATAAGAAAAAGGACACTACCAGAAATGAAAACTACAAAGCATATATACCCCCAAACAGTGATATTTGGATTTTAAGGCAGAACATTGGTGAGGGGAACACAGAATCCCTCAGACACTGATCAGGAAACAGGTTTCTTGCTTATTATGGCACAATATTGAAAGGTTGTCCAGTGATTCTTTGTTAGCAATGAAATTGAAGTCTGTGGACTGGGCCTGGGAAAAGGCAGATAATATCCCTCAAGAGACCCAACCTGAAACCACAGAACATCAGGAGAAGTGAAGTTGAAGGAGAAATAGCCATTTCTAATTGTGTATGACCTATCCTGGGAGTCTGGGGAGACTTTTGGAGGTAAGGCCCAGCCAAGAAGGAAAAGAGAAAGTTATCCCCAGGTTACCGAACAGGGAGTGTGACTTGATGGACATTGCTCTGAGCCACACAGAAACTGAGATGTGCTCCCCAGCAAAAGATTTTTTAAAAAAGATCCAGTGAAGAGATATTCAGGATAATAAATCTAAATAGAAATTTAAGGCTCTTCTACCTTCCTGCCCACCCTCAAAACACACTTGAAAATAGCCTCACTATTTCAGAGAGAAGTAATAAGGAGAAAGAACCAGCTATGGACTTATGAATAGAAACTGTGGAGAACAAAAAGGAAAGGAATATAAATAAAAGACAGAGGAAGAACACACAGCCCAAGAGAAACTATTTAAGGAATCAGACAAATAGATCTCCATGCTCAAGCAGATTATAAACATAATTTCAAAAATTCAGAAAAGCACAAATTGTACATACAGGTACTCAAATAATAGGAGGAAGAAAGAAGAAAGCCTTCCAAAAAGAAGATAAAGAGAAAAGAAATAGAATAAAAGAAAATGGAGTCACTCCCCAGCTCTATATAACTGAAACTGTGAAAAAAAATTGTTTTAATTAAATTCTTTGGAAATTATCCTACAGGCATACAGCAAATGGCAAAACATTTATTCAAGAAAATCTAAATACTGATAAGCACAGTGAGAATTTGTGGTACTTGAGCCATGACCTGCTACCTTTCTACCCACCCCCAGTTCAATGTGACTGAAGCTCCACTCCAGCTCACAGTCAAGAACTACAGTATCTCTCAGAAATATTGAAATATTGATGGCCAGCCCATCAATATTTCTCATCCCCTCCCAATTTCACATATCAGAAGCTAAACTGCAGGTGATTTCAGCCAAGGAGTCAGGGGCTTCCCTTGACTCCTCCCTGAGTAGAGAACTCAGCCACCAATCATAGGACAGAGGCTCTATACCAGGGACAGCAGGCTGAGAGTACTGGGACCCTGATCACTCTCATCCCAGTTCACTCATAGAGTGGAGGTTCCAGAGAAGCAAGCTGAGAAGACCAGATGCTACTGCTCTACCTAGTGTGCCACTGATAAATCACTCTAAGAAAAGAAAGACACTGTTCCCACTACCTGTTCTGGAGCAGTGGCTCAGAGAGTTACCACAGGGGAGAGACAGGCTATAAGAATAGAGAGCTTCTTGAAAGAGAGTATGGGAAAATTCAAGCCTAAGGCCACTCTCAAAAACAGTGGAAATTTTACTAGTAGACAATTCGGGGGAGGCTGATAGCTTCATGAGAGCAACAGGTCAAACTGTAGGTCAGCTGGATCACCAGAGAGAACCAAGGAAATAGCTAAGAAGAGCCTTCCTGCAGTCAGAACAACCTCAGAGACTGACCTAAAAAATACTCCTGAAGTGGAGTCCAAAATTAATTGAATGAGACTGTGTGCAATTTATGCCCCAGGGTATTATTGAAAACAATATGGCAATCCCTCAGCAATTAGAGGGACCTAACAATGGTGCATGACAACAATAGTTTAAACAGATTAGCTTAACAGAGAGACATAGTTGAAAACAGCCCTCCTAAAACCACCTGTCATCAGAGGGTAACTGTGTGCATACCTGAGGCTGTACCTTTAACACCAGAGGCTTCACACTGGGAGTAGGGGGAAAAAACTTCACCAAAATTGCCCAGCCAAGTCACTAAATAAATGAACACTCAAACAACAACAAATTCTGGAGGGGAATCAATATCCAAAGTTGCTAAAATATATTATCTAAAATGCCAGGTTTTTATCAAAAACTTATGAAACATGCAAAGAAACAGGAAAGTTTCTTTGTATGTACCCGAAACAAAAGGGGAAAAAATAGGCAACAGAAACTGCATGTAAAAGGGTCCAGATGTCTGACTTAACAAAGACTTCAAAAGTTTTCATAAATATGTTTAAAATGTATATAATATATTAATGTGTATATGAAGATTTTAAAATGTGCATTACAATATTGAAAGCCACACTTGAGACAAGAAGCAATACCAAAAAATCATAATGTTTAAAATACTATGGATGTACTGGACAACCTGATAAAATCACACTAAATGAAGAGAAAAAGAACAAAGATTAAAAATTAGGGCTTCCCTGGTGGTGCAGTGGTTGGGAACCCGCCTGCCAATGCAGGGGAGATGGGTTCAATCCCTGGTCCGGGAAGATCCTACATGCTGCAGAGCAACTAAGCCCATGCACCACAACTACTGAGCCTTGCAAGCCACAACTACTGAAGCCTGAGCACCTAGAGCCTGTGCTCTGCAACAAGAGAAGTCACCGCAACGAAAAGCCCGCACACTGCCAGGAAGAGTAGCCCCCACTCGCCGCAACTAGAGAAAGCCCATGTGCAACAACAAAGACCCAACGCAGCCAAAAATAAAATAAATTTTAAAAAAATTAATAGAAGTAGAAGAAAGACAAGAGGTCTATTATACATACATAATTGAATTATCTGAAGAAGATAATATGAAAAAATCAAATAAAAAATAAGCAGAGATATAATAGAAGAAAACTTGACTGAAATAAATTAGATGTGAATTTGCTGTTCAAAAAAGACATGTCATGTTCCAGGAAAAACTGATACAAGCATCAACAGTCATACCTGGAACAGTTAATGAACTTCAAGGAAAATGAAATGATAGTATGGACATCCACATTCTCTAAACCAAGTGAAAGCAAAATATAGTTTAAAAATAAAGGTATTACTTGTAAAACCCTTCAATTTAAAAATTTTTAAATAATTTCTAAATAACAGGATAAAAAGGAACTCATAACTGAATTTCTAGGTACTGGTGTAAGGATAGACAATGATTAATAGAATGGAATTTATATTCAAGAAATAAACCCATACATCTATGGTCAATTGATTTGCTACAAGGATGCCAAGACCATTCAATGGGGGAAAGAATATTCTTTTCAACAAATAGTTCTGGAACAACTAGATATCCAAATTCAAAAAAACAAATTCCTTACCTCACAGTATATACAAAAATTAACTCAAAGTGTAGCAAAGATCTATATATAAAAGCCAAAATTATAAAACTCTTAAAAGAAAACATAAGGTCAATCTTCAAGACTATGGATTTGGCAATGGTTTCTTAGATATGATATCAAAAACACAGGCAAAAAAAGAAAAAAATAAATTGAACTTCATCAAAATTAACAATGTTTGTGCATCTAAAGACATTACCAAGAAAATATAAAGACACAGAATTAGAGAAAATATTTTAAAACAATATTTAAAACAATATATGTGATAAGAGTATAGTACTCAGAATATAAAGAACTCTTACAACTCAACAAAAAAAGTCAAAGAACTTAATTTTAAAGTGAGCAAAAGACTTTAGACATTTCTTCAGAGAAGATATACAAATGGCCAATAATGCATGAAAAAGATGTTCAACGTTATTAGTCAGGAGGAAAATGCAAATCAAACCCACAATGAGGTACCATTTCCAACGCATTAGGATAGCTAGAATAAAAAAGACAGACAATAGCAAGTGTTGGTGAGAATGTGGGGAATTGGAACCCTCGTACATTTGCCAGTGGGAATGTAAAATGGTGTGCATGCTGTGAAAACAGTTTGGTGGTTCATCAATAAGTTAAACATAGAATTATCATATGACTCAGCCATTCTACTTCAAAAGAATTGAAAACAGATGTTCAAAAAAAAAAGCTTGTATATGAATGTTTACAACAGCACTATCCACAATAGCCAAAAGGTGAAAACAATCTAAATGTCCATCAACCAATGAATGGATAAACAAAATGTAATATTCATACAATGGAATATTATCCAGCCATAAAATGGAATGAATACAGATACATACTACAACGTGGATGAACCCTGAAAACATTATGCTAAGAGAAAGAAGCTAGACACAAAGGCCAATTGTATGATTCCATTTCTATGAAATAGCCAGAATTAAAGGGTATGCATGGAGGTCAGAAGGAAAGTGACAGAAGCCTAAGCAACTTTGTTTCATTTTCTTTGTCTAGAAAATCAGACATTTGGAGCAGTTTGTATGAAAGGTCCCTTTCCAGGTCTAGCATTTGTCATCATTGTATGAGTTAGCACCACTGCCATTAACAACAGTTGTTTTTTTCTTTATTTTAGGAAAGTAAGATTGCCTCATACAAGAGTTCCATTTCATGTTCTCAACCTCAAAGAAACACTGGAGGTGTGGGCAGACTGGAAAGATGAATCTCATCCATTATTAGGTAATCACTAGGCAGAGTAGTTGGTAATTTTTCTCATACGGTTTCTTCTTCTTCCCTCATGCAAGTGCTTCAAAAAATCAACCTCTGTCTCTCTGTCTCTCTCCATATATATATAAAATATATATAGTATAGTATATATGTATATATATATATGTGTATATATATATATATATATATATATACTCTAAGCACTAAATTGGCATTACATATTACATAATTTAAGAACCTTTATATAAGAAACTTGCCTTCTTTCTCTTCTTAATACTATTCCTTACTCTGTAAATTGCTTGAATAAAAAGGGAATATGAGCTCTGACTTGAATGGTGAAAAAAAATCACTGTTGTCTTGTTTATGCACTGACTGCATAGTAGTGCAAAAGGGGAGACAGATAAGGTATCACATTTTAGCTAAATCAGAAAGTGCATTTTTACCAATTCCACTTTGATGAGGTTTCCCCAACAACACTTATCTGGTACAAAGATAGCTCTAGATTTAGGCAAAAGAGATTGTGTGCCTCTGTTTCACCCCCAAATAATCAAAATCTCAGCGAAATTGTTGGCTTTGATCAAACATAGAATGTTCACTTTTGGCTGCCTCCGGGAAAATGACCTAGTTTGTATTTGTGATGAAGCCATGGAAAGAGCTGTGGCTTCCCCACTTTCACTTTTCAAAGGCTCTGATACTCACCCAGCTCCACAATAGCTCTCAGTTCCAACCCATTAGTTCTGAGACAACTTTACAAAGCCGCATGCGGAAGACAGAAAACAGCAGTCCAACTTTCCCCTTTGCACTATGGACAAAATAACATAGAATCATCTCAGAGGGTAGATAAACCACATGGGCTCAGACTACTCAAATGATCCAGTGCATCCCAGACAACCTGAAACCAACAAGCATCATGCAACACTGGTTATTTATAAGACACTGTCAGGAAAACAACCATCTAGAGCTCCTGGAGAAGCCCGCACCCCTGCTGCTCCCAGACCCATGCCTCACTCCACCACGTCCTCGCACCATTGTTTTGAGCTGAATGCACACAGCTCGCCGAGCTTTTCATCGGCTCTTAAATCCACTGCTGCTCATGCATGAAATATCTTTGGGTTCCATTAAAAAAATAAATGTGCTAACAAGCTGTTAAACCACATTTTACAACAAAGGCATCAAACTGATGACTTAGCTTCAAAAATATGGACTAACCGGAATAATAAAGTCTTTGTAGAACTTGGATAAATGAAGTGATTACCTCACAGTGAGGGAAATCTGTGGGGCACATCCACGTAATCAAAAAAATAAGTTCCTGATCCTCAGAGGAGAATTCAAAACACTCTGCCTTGCCTCCCAACAGTCCTGAGCCCAAAGGGTTTGGACAGGAGGAAAAACAACACAGGTACAAAAAAAGCAGCGGGCGGGGGGTGGGAGAAAGAAAGAAGTTCAGTCAGTTCTTTGATTAACAAGGCTTCTTGCTGGACTTAAGTACAAACAGCTGCCTGGACTCCAACAGCCAAACCTAAATCTAAACACTCCACTGTTTACATAACCCAAACTTAATCAAGCGACCATATAATCCACCAATTTAAAGTATCCCGAAGAGTTTCAATGTAATGTTGGTTTTCTCACAAGCCAGTCCATCAACAAGCTGTTTAAAATGCCAGCTATTCCAGCTCAGTTTCCAATCTTGCAGCATCTCTTGCTTTGCTTGTACTGCAGGGCTGTTCAGGGAAGAATACTTAGATGATTTGGCATTATAAACCATTTCCTGTTATTCTTCTGTTGGCACAGTACACAGTATTTGTTTAATAAATCCAGAATCCAGATTGTATTTAAGTTTGGTTTGATAGGGTTTAGTATTACAGCAATATTGTTACTAATAAGGAAACACATTTCTTTATTCTTCTATGGTATTCAATACCACAGAAGATGTGCTCTGAGATGGATAGATGAAGGTAATTTTCATGAGAAATAGAATGAGAGAAAGGAACTTATGAGAAAGATACTAGAAAAAGAAAAATGCTCGTATGTTAAACTGAGGCTAAGAAGTCAAATGTCAACAGAGGACAGTGATATAACCTAAATGAGAGAAGCCAGGTGGGCCCTAGGGTGGTAGAATCAGCACAGAATATTTAGGACCACGTGGCAAATTGGAGTTCATATACTCCATCTAAAGAAGGTCTATGCTATCCAGCGCCAACCCATTTTAAAAAATAACACCTGTATTGAGATATAATTCATATAGTATGTAATACACATATTTAATGTGCACAACTCAATGATTTTTTAATATAATCACAGATTTATGCAAACATTACCTCAATAGCTTTTAGAATATTTTCATCCCCGCAAAGAAACCCTGTACCCTTTAAAATCACTCCCCATTTCCCTCCAACCCCCCTAGCCCTGGACAACCACTAAGGTTGTGTCTACAGATTTGCCTATTCTGGACGTTTCACATAAATGGGATCATACAATATGTGGTCTTCCGTGAATGGTTTCTTTTATTTAGCATAATGTTTTCAAGGACTCCAACCCATTTTTGCCACAGATATGGGCCCAATGTGGCCAGATCTACCAAATTTTGAGCAAAGTTGGAAATCTAGATTCTTAACATGAATTTTCCCAGTGTTTCCCACTAATCCAAATTAAACGTAAACTGTAAAGGCTTCCCCATAGCACAGGCCAGACAAATACATCTGTAGGCTGAAATCACACATGGGACAACATTTTGTTTCCTTTGGGGTTCCTAGGACAGAGGGAGGGAAAAATAGAGAATGAGTCAAGATTAAAGAAAGCAAGGAAGGGTCAAACTCACGTAGGCAAGGAATGAAGATGGAAGGTCTGGGGAGAGGAAATCGGAGGCTTCCTGTAGGGCAGAGAGAGTCTGGATCTGAATCTGGTCAGCAGCCCAACAGATTCCTCGACCTTCCACAGCCTCAGCTGGGCTTCTCTGGCTCTGCCCTGAAAGCCCGCCATCTGGGACGTCAGAGAGAACTCACTGTGTCTGTAGCACTCATGGGCCTGGAAAGAGCTAATTCAGATTGTTTCTAGAAAGAACTGAGAGAATCTAGCACATTTAAGATAATTCATTGAGATACTCATTTGTGTCTCCCATTCTCTCTCTCCCTCTTTCTCTCCCACTCTCTCTCTCAATGCACAAGTGCACACACACACACAAACACACACAACCCTCTCTGTTTGACCAGGCCCTTTCTACTCTCTTGCCTTCAGGGATGTTTAGGTTTATGTGGCAGCTGAAAAAAAATTTCTTCCAGATCATCTTTCTAATTATCCTTATAAAACCTAAATTCTTGAGGTAATAATGCTAGACGTTCAGTACACAGAGAAGAGGAGAGAAGAGAGAGTTCCTAAATAAGGGAGACGCAAAAGGAGTGGAGGAAGAAACCCTTCCCCAGACTGGGAAAGGGAGCTAGTTGGTGGGTGGCAGGAGTGGCCCACATCACCCACATGCCGAGAGCATCATGGGAGGACCTCAGAGAAGAATGGCTGCTTATCTAGAAAGGCTGAAGCTGGATATTGGGGGTTACTAATGTGGGTAAAGAATTATATGCTGAGCTTCCCTGGTGGCAACAGTGGTTAAGAATCCGCCTGCCAATGCAGGGAACACGAGTTCGAGCCCTGGTCTGGGAAGATCCCACATGTCGCGGAGCAACTAAGCCCATGCACCACAACTACTGAGCCTGCGCTCTAGAGCCTGCGAGCCACAACTACTGAAGCCCGTGTGCCTAGAGCCCGTGCTCCTCGACAAGAGAAGCCACCGCAATGAGAAGCCCGCACACCACAAAGAAGAGTAGCCCCGCTCGCTGCAACTAGAGAAAGCCCGTGTGCAGCAACAAAGACCCAACACAGCCAAAAATTAATTAATTAATTTAAAAAAAAAAGAATTATATGCTTAAATTTATTACAGAAGGGGCAGAAGTGTGTCTTTCAAGTCCCATGAGGGCTTGCCCAGATGAGGACATCAGCAGTGATCTTTATTGTCTGGAGTTGAGAAGGCTCTTGGCTCTACCTCTGGGTTAATGTACAGTTTTCTGGGAAGGTTACCTCAATAATAGTACTATAGTTGATTTGATGAACATTTATTTTTCTAGGAAGAGAAATTCCATATCCGAGGCCAACCAAATTCAACCCACTGTTAAGACTGAGTTCTTCATAGGGCAACCTTATGGGTGTAGACAGAATACCTGTGTGTGTTTGGGGAAAGAAACAGTGACCAGAACCATCTCTGAAGGCCTGTCATTTTCTACTCAATGACCATTAATCTAGCATCAAGGACACAATGATTTGCTTTACTATTTCTGGGTTTTACTCTCTTTAGGAATTTCCTCTTGCAGGATCGCACTGAGTTTAACTTGGGTAAAATTCAACTGCATTTTAAAAGTGTTTATTGCCTGCAAATAACGTACCAGGATAAGGTCAAGGAAGGCATGAATTTTGCCCCCAGAGAAATCACAGTGAGACAAGAACTGTATACATTTCATTACAATTTGATTAGTGGATACCATTAACACTAGCCATGTGCTAATAAGGTGCATTACACTAGAAAGAACCTCGGATACTATCCCTAAATAAAAATCTTACCAAGTAATTTTTTAAAGTTTATTAAACTTAACCATTAAACTTCCTTTAATAGGGAAAGATTGGATTTATTATTATAGATAAGTTGAACAATAAAATAAATAGAATTGAATGAATAATAGTGTCTTTAAACTATATAGGTATAGTATGTATCTTCATTGTAAGAATATATTGAACATTGACTAAACTTTAGTTAATATTGAGTTGTAATAGACAAACTCAACAAATGACAAAATATGGAAATTGCAGACGCCATAGTCTCTGGATACAACAAGTTTTTTACTAAAGTTCAGAAATTCAAAAGCACCTTCTTATTTAAATCCTGGTCAATGAAGGCTATCAAAACTATAATTTACAATATGATAAAAGTGGGAGTTTAAATTAGTGGAGGAAATTAATGTCATTAATTAACTGTATGGAAACATATAAATTTGGATTACTACCTTATAATATATACTAAAATTTATTTCAGAATGATTAAAACATTAAATGCAGGATTAATATGAAAGAAACAGAGGAAGATATTAGTGAATATTTAGTTCCTCACAAACTGGGGGAGATTTCTCCAAGCAGGAAAGAAAAAGGAAGAAACAATTTTAAAATTGATTACTTTTATTGTTTAAAAATTTTAAATTTCTTCACATTTTAACAAAATTTTTAAAATTTCTTTAATATATTTGTAACACAATGACAGAGTTAACATCATTTATATATAAAATATCATATAAATTTGCTAGAAAAACATGAATGCCCCAAAAGAAAGCACATAAAAACAGGCACAGACATAAAAAGAAAAATCAATAATTAACAAACATAAGAAAAACATAATAATAATCACTAGTACTAAAAATCAAATTCAAATCAAGACAAGATGGTACCACATGACACCAACCAAGCTGGCAAAGATTTTCTTTAAACTGTTCTCCTGGATACGAAATGCACATTCTAACATGGACAGCTGGTGGTTGCATGATTTGTACAACTTTTCTATAGGACAATTTAATCTTATATATCAAAAGCCTTAAAAATGTTAATCTAATTTTGTCTGACAATTTGTGTCTAGAAATTCATTTTAAGAAAATAATCCTAGGTGTATACTAAGATTTATGTATAAGGACATATATTATTATGTAATTCATCATAGCAAAAAAATTAAAACAATCTAGATAACTGAAAAGAGGGGATTGATTTAATAAAATACATGCACATGATAGACAGATATATAGCTATTAATACCATTTTCTAGAAGAATATATGATGACATACAAAAATACTCATGATGTAAATCAGAATACAAAACCTTAATGAGATCTCAATTTTATTGAAAACAAACATAAAAGTTTATGTTTTGTGGATAAAAAGACTAGAAGGATATACATAAAAATGTCAATGGTAATTCTCCAAATGGAGAAAGGGCTGGAATAATAATTAATGTTTATTTTCATATTTTTGTATATTTTATATTTACCCATATATACAGAATATTATGGTATGTGCATTTTCATATTTATCTATATATACACCAAAGTTTCCAAATGCATATACTTTTATTATGATTTTATCACTTAAAAATTTACAAATAAAATACTATTTAGAAAAGATGAAAATCATTACAATACTATCAAAACTTCTAAGAAGTAGCCAAAGTTTGATTTGGAGAAAAATGTGTAAGATTACTTATTTTTAAAATAAATTAAAAAACTAAAATCAGTATTTATAAAAAGAACAAGCCCTACCAAAACAGCAAGAGAAAAAGAGAAAAAATAAATAAAGATAAAGCAGAAATCACAAGTTAAAAGATAGAATTAAAGAAAGAGAAGCAGTAGAATTAATAACTACAAAAGCTCCTTCTTAGAAAAAGAAAGCAGATTATTCCTATTCTATAAAACATCCATCTCCATTTTTTATTTTTATTTTTTTTAGTTAAGGGATATCTAGAGTCAATTTAATATTTTTAAAGTAATTTAATTGCATTTTCCCAACTTTTTATTTGAAAATTGTCAAACCTACAGAAAAATTCAAAGAATAGTGCATGACATCATGAACCCAGACACATGCTGATGGCTATTTTGAGGGCATCTTCCAATCCCTGGTTGTCTCCTGTTATCTGGTTTTGTGGGCTTTGGGAAGGAAGGTAAAGTCAACGGCCTCCACAATGTGGTAAGTCAGATGGAGAACTCTGAAGCGAGCTGATATTCCAAAAGGCATCAAGAATTTCCATAAATAGAGCTTCAAGTATTATGAAATCACAATCAAAAATCACAAAACACATAATGAAATAAACCACCCCAAGCAGAGAGTTAGCAAGGGAAACACACACACACTTACATACACACACAAAATCTGGCCCATAAAGATGAAGGATGTTGGAATTATCAGGAAAGAAAAAATATGTATATATTTTTTAAATGCTTAGAGAAATATAAGTTTGTATCAAAATTATGATCTGGAGTGAGTGACCAGTTGAAGTTGAAGAAGAAACAAAAGAGCTGTAAAAATTAAAAATATTATCACTCAAATTAGAAAACCAAAGGACACATTAACTGAATAGAAAATAAATTAACTAAAACATAAACCTAAAAAAAAATCACGAAGAATGCAGTACAGAGAGATAAATGGTCAGAAAATGGAAAGAACTGCTAGGACCCAGGGAAACTATAATGAAAAATCTAACATACATTTGATCCAAGATCTAGAAAGATATGATAGAGTGAGAAAGAGTTAATATTCAAGAAATAAAATCTGATGCATTTCCAAAATAAGTGAAAGACACGCATCCTCAGCTTCATGAAGCTGAGAGTATCCCAAGAGGAATAATTAAATGAAATACACGCTCAGATCTATAATAGTTAAATTGCAGGTCACTAAAGTTAAAGACTTTAAAGCAACTGGGGGTGGGTGGGGTGTACTGTGAGTGGGAAAGACAGCTCATCTACAAAGAAATGACAATTACACTCCTACCTGGTTTCTCAATAACAGCAACAGAAATGCAAAGCAGAAGACTTTTATCTTCAGACTGCTGAGACAAAATATCTGCTAACCTAGAAGTGCTTTCAAATAAGCCTTTTATCAAAAACACCTCCACATGAAGCGGCAGTCATGGAGTCACCTGATTCACATTGGACTTTGCAAGGCAAAGAATAAACTTTCTTTGTGTTAAGGAATTGAAATTTACAGGCTTTTTCTGACTGTGGCATAGCTTCACCTATCTTAACTGATACATAGAACATTTACTACCAACAGACCTTCTATCCTAGGAAGACAGAAAATGAATTCAGAAGAAAAGACTGCAAAAAATATTAGGGAAATCTATATAATAATTTTTCATAACTAGGAGGTAGCATTTGAAGAAGAAGGAGGAGGAGGAAGAAAAGGAGGAGGAGAACTGGTGGTGGTGAAATTTGTCTATAAGGTATTAAAATGTATTATAAAGCTATAAATAATGGCAATAGTTTGGAGCAGAGGCAATAATCAACATAGTATTAATATGAAAATGTGTTAAATATTCTTCCTTTGCCGTACCAGATCTACTCTTCACCCATCTCCATCTTGCTAGGGGCTTCAAGGAACTGATCTTTAAGCTTTGCATCAATGGCTCCCTTTCCCTCTGGTTTATGGTTAAGTTCAAGAAATGGGAGGCACCACTGGAGATTCAAGTTGGGGCATTTTTTCTCCCGGCTATCTCCTTGCCAAACCTTTAGTGGCCAGTTTGTCACTTTACGGAAGGCACAGCTTCTGTCATGTAGTCCTGTCTTATACTCTTTCTGTGTTCTGTAGTTTCTCCCATCCCTTGCCCTTCAGGCCCAGATATGGTAACCTTCCTCACTCTTACCAGCCCCGAGGTTCTCCATTGCCCCTTACTGAATTTCCTTATGCCTGGCCGTACCTTTACAGACAGTTCCCTTATTACACTCTTCATTTACGCCATTTAAGTGCACCATCTGTTTCCTGTCAGGACCCTAACTGATGCAGTGACTTAATGCTTATTAACAGAGGCCTCAGGGCACACTTGGCAATGTCTGGAGACATCTTTGCTTATCACAGCTTGGGGGATGGTATTGGCTTCCAGTGGTAGAGCCCATGGAAGCTGCCAAACATCCTACAATGCACAACAAAAAATGATCCAGGCTAAAATGTCAGTAATGCCAAGGTTGAGAAAATGTGCATTAACTGAAAATATGATTAAGAAACAGCATAAATCCATGATATATATAAATGGCCTCTTCAACAAAAGACATTAGGGAGAGTTAGAGCTTAACCATTTTAAACAAGTGTAACTTTATATCACATACCAAAATAAATTTCAGAGAGATTCAAACGGTCACAGACTTCGCAGAAGTGAGAACTCTAGGCATTAACATTTTATCACAACTCAACTTAAAGTTTTAGTTACTGTAACTTATTATTAATTTACTCTTATAATTACAGGCAACTCTTGCTTAGCATCAATTATGTGTTTCCAAAAATCAGATATTCTGTGCAAATATTTAAATGGTAAAAATTTATGTTAATGTCAACCTGAAACCCCCAAGCATAGTGAAACATAGTAAAATGCCAAGATATATGTAGCAAATTATCATGTTAAGATGGAAATGCTTAAAAAATGGCTTCCCAATCTCAAAACAATTCATGTGGTTGTTAACAAGCAGTTTCTGTGCCTGGAGTGGCCCAGCTTCTCCTAGATCTATCACCTCCATCGTATCTGTGGACATTTGGTGCAATTTCTAAAATGCCCACATGTGCTTCTGGCATTCTACCAATTGCATCTGGAATATAATTCAAAACTTCTCTTGTCTAATGTATTGTCAATGTTGTATTGGGCTTTGGGAACATAAGTATAATTTTTCCTATAAACAGTTACCTGAAAAATATTGTATTGAGAAATTTGTATATCCTATTACATTTGACTGTTTAAAACCAGGAAAATGTTAACTAGGTAGGCATGCTGTGGATTACAATTGTTCACCTCATGGTTCACCTCCCCTGTTTGCTGAGGCAGTCAGTTCTAACAGACCAGGAGCAAGTGGCACAAGGAGCCCCTCTGGATGTCAGGGCATGGCATCTAGTAGTCCTATTAGAATTGTAATACACTGTGGGGATTTGCTTAGCTTTTCACTTGTAAGAGACAAGAGCCCAAGTAGAATGTGCTTTATCTTCAGGGCCAGTTCATTCGAGTCCCCCTTTGCCTGTGGGGCTGCAAGGGGAAACTCGAGCACCTGCATAGAAGAGAAGGTTAAGAAGAACAATATTACAAGGGAAGCAGAATCCACCTGCTAGATTTGATAATCTAGCTAAACATGAAATTTCAGGATTGTTAGCATACTGCCACCAAAGCACCAAGATTCGTATATTAGCACTGTAAACCAGTGAGTTATTTCGCTTTACTGTAAGACTCATGTCCCAACATTTTCTCAATTATCACATAATTTCATCTTCTTTTCACCTTGTTGAGCAGTGCTATATTTAATTTTGACGATTTCTTTTATGCCTTCAAGGCCCACATTCAACTAATTAGTGATAAGCGGCCAGGAGTTACATTAGAATCTTGGTTCCTGTGGTTTACTAACTAATCCAGTTTATGCCCAAACATGCAGTTTGTCAAACTGGGTCCAAATATTCCCCTTAGTCAATCTGAGGTGATCTACATCTGTTAGGTCAATTTCTCCTCCAAGGAAGGTCTTTCTTAGCTGAATGTAATAAAAGTCAATCAAGAAAGAGTAGTTCTCTGTACATAATTGTCACCTGAATGATGATTCTTAGCTTGTCTATATCAGTTTGCCACTTATTCATGAGTTTCAAAATAAATTTAAAGGGTTGCTGACCAGCATTTACAGCTTTTTAAAAATGAAATAGTATTGCATAGAACAGAACAGAAAGTGTCAGATTGTATTTCAGGAGTAAGATGAACATTAACTCAAGAAATTTTGTTTCAGTTTATACACACACACACGTATATACGCATACACATACCACACACATATATATATATAAAGTATTACATATTGCATTATATATACACATATATGTATATATAACTATATAATGAATTTTTAATTCTAGATTACAATCATAGAAATTTTGAAAATCACTGATCTAAATTTTTTTTTTAAATTTTCTCCTACACTATGACATCTGATACATTTCCCTACATTTTCAACCGACAATAGCCTCATCCAATAAACCTGCACCCCACTTCTGGCAGACATTGTCCAGAACATGGTCTGCACATACTATGTGCTCAATAAATACTAAAGAATTGAAGTTGAGTAGAAGTTGCAAATCTAGTCAAGTAAAGATTTGGGGAAAATTCTTGACTTTCAAAGGTTAGTATTTTACTGATATGAAACATTTTCTGGATATTCCTAGTCTTAGATGAAAAGAGAATGAACTAATAATAGTAAAACCTGGGTTAAAATAGTACCCAACTGGTTCTGGGCCCTCTACCAGAATTCTACTTTATTACTTGCTTTCATCAGAAGCAAGCAAGACACACTAATAAAAAGTCCTATTGAAATTTTAGTTTAGAAATATTCCATGGTTTTGGAATACAGGAGTCATGAGAGATTTTTGCCCAGTAATCCACATCTATGACACTATAAGGATTATCATCTGCTTCTGAAAGCAGTCATGCTGGGGCACAGTGACAGATCCTTACTCATCAAAGAGATATTTGTTAGTGTTTAACATACTCAACTGTAAGACAAGAAGTTGAACCAACATAATCTATAAAGGTTTCCAGCAAAAATTTCAAAGCACAAAGGGGTTTTTGTTTAACATTAAGTTAATCAGAAGATGTCATTCCTCCAGTGGCAAGAATTAGAAGTCAGTATAGATCATATGTTCATGGAGCACCTCTCCCTTGGGGCAGACAGGAGCTGTTTTAGGAGCTCACCATATTTAATTTTAATTTAATCTTCAAAAAATCTATAAAACATCGGTAGTTTTATACTCATAGCAAAGAATGGAAAAGTGAGTTTCAATGAGTGTAGGTAACTGCCCAGGGTCACCGCTTAATTATTGACATATCCTGGATTTAAACTTTCTCTCAAGCCCATTTTCTTTCAACCGTACCATGACATCCAAGAATATAACAAAACTGGCTGGTCCAAGCATTACTGTCAGAGAGTTAGAAGCTTTGGCTGTGACGATAATACATTGTCCAAAAGCCTTTTCATACATATGTACCTTAGCCCTGCTATTCTCTCTGCCTTAGAAGACTGCCTATTTCTGAATTTCCTCTATTCCATCTCCTCCGGTGACATTAGAATCAACCCATACAGAACATTTCTTAATTGCCCATGTAAAATTAGTTATTACACATGCCAAGACTTTCTTGATTGCAAGCAATCAAAAACCCAACTCATGCTGGCTTAAGCATAAAGACATTAATAGCTGTAATTTTCAGTGTCATCAGGACCTGGTCTCTCCATCTGTTCCATAGTCCTTTGTATTATTTCCATTGACAAACAAGATCTTGCTTCATCACAGCAATATGAATGCCAACAATGCCAGGTTTCCATCCTCACAGTTAAGAGTCCAGGAAAGAATAAAAAGAATCTCTCCCAAAAGTTTAAACCAAGTCCTACACCTGATTTTCACAGTCATGTGCCCCTCTCTGAAACAATTACCATGGTGAGCAGGATACAATGCTCTAATTGGCCAGGCCAGGGTTAAGTCCCCAACTTTGGAGTCAAGGGTGAAGTCAAGATCCTCAGAGGAACATATAGGCCCTATTCCCCAAAATAAGTCTTGAAAATGATAGATATCCACAATAATCACTGGGTACCCCAGACATTTGTTCATACCTCTAAGATAGTCCTTATCTTATTGCACTGTAATATTTTATGTGTTTGTCTTCCTCTACTGGCTATAATTACTTTGATATGTAAAATAGTAATTGGAAACATTTTTCCTTGGGTTAATTTATAAGCATTCAAACTTTAATTCAATTACCTTCTATCACAGTCAATAAATTTCAATAATTAGTTCTACTGAAAAACCCTGAGGTCCTATATCAATAATAGTAATAGCAGTAATTATTGTTATTATTATTATTATAGCTAGTATATTTAGCAGTTATTATATGCCAGATACTATGCTAAGTGTTTTACATGTATTCCCTTTTTTAATCTTCATGACAACCTGTGAGATAAATATTACCATTATCTCCAAGATACAAATGGGATAGCAGACTTTAAAATTTCAACATACCCAAGGTCACTGAGCCAATATGTGGTGAACTCAGAGTCTAACTTAAGTCTAAGTCCAGGGAGCCCTTTTGTTAACTAGTTTGTGACACTGCCTTAACCAGTATGTAAACTTCCTTTGACCCATTCCTTTGATATTGTCATCAGTTAAATCTAAATAGTCCTTTCCTTTCAAAGATACCCCACAGTCATCATGCTATTAATTTCACAATGTCAATAAAGAGTTACCTTCTTTGACTTGAAAATGATGCTGCTGAGACTTTCAGATAGAAAGAACTTAATATTGCCCTGTTTAGACTTTATCTGAACCAAATCCCATATTTTCTGCCTCTCATTTCTGTCCTCTTCATTGGAACATTAAACATACAATGTTTATTTATATGTTTAATGGAAACATTATAAATATTATGTTATGGAGAATAAAACATTAATGAGGTAAAAGTGCATTTAATATACTAACTTCTATAAAGCGTTTCCTACCGTGAAACCTCACTCTGTTAGAAGACCAAATGCTAGAAATGGGAAAAAATGATTCAATTAAAATAAGAACATAGTACAGGAGAAAATAAATCTGGGATCAATAAGTTGAGGTTTTCCTACAGTATTTCAAAGATCCTGGTAATTACCAAATGTTTCAGTAGCAACAGAAGGATAGAAGTGTACCTTACTCTCAAAATAATCTGAACAATTATGACTCAGAAAAGAGTCATACTGTAGACTGTAAGAAATGAGCACAAAGTGCTCTTGTGACTGAGAAGGCTACAGAACCCTGAGCATCATTAGGAAGAGTATGGGAAACGGAGCAGAAAACTTTATCTGTCTCATCTGTGGAAACATGGTTTACCCACATCTAGAATCATGAGTATCATTTGGTCATTATAGCTCAAGAAAACTGAGAATTGGCATAGAGACAACCAGAGAAGAGCTATTAAATTGGTCAAGGAGTTTCTTTACGAGAACAGACTAAGAAATAGTATTCTTCAGTTTGGAAAGACAAAAACTCTAAAAGAATATAGTCTAAAAGAGTAATATGTTTGGTTAGCAAGAACACAATTTACCCTCAACATTGAAAAAAGTCAAATTTAAGAGTAATAGAGAAAAATTTTCTGTGATTAACAAGCATTTCAAGTTTATTATCCCAAGAGATGCACAACAATAAATAATTTCACAAGATTACTTCATTGATAACAGATGAGTTTAGTCAGAAAGGCAAGAAGCAATTAATTTGTAGATAATAGACTGGCAATAGGTTACTAAGTGGACCAGAGATTGTTGGCCCAGGTTTTTAGTTCTAACATTAACATGGAAAGCAGTCATGAAATTGCTTTATTACTTACTTTCTTTCTTTCTTACTATTGATAAAAACAGAAACTATACTCTTAGATTAGAGAACTAAGTCAACTAAATTAAATTAACAAGGCCTGAGACTCAGTCAGGGTCCCTCTGAGGACTTAAGTCCCTCCACCAAACCAGTAAGATCTGCCTGTAACTAGATCCAGTTAGCTCTGGATGCTCCCTTTCCAACTATCATTCAGAATTATATGAATGGAGCCTGGACCTCCTTCATTGTAGCATGAAGCTTGATGAGCAGTCACACAGAAGGCATACTAAAAGGCCATCTGACAAGTTGACTTTGTTGGAACCTCCTATGGTTCCCAGTGATGTCTCCTCACTTCTGTTCATGTTCTCCTCATTCCACTGTTCATTTCTTGGTGGAAGTATAAGAACAATAATAAATATATTCAGTGTCCTTTCATAGCACTATAAAAGTTATCTCAGAAGAAAACTCATAAAAGAGGCCAAGGAAATATATTCTTGATAGGCCAGTTATTCAAGTGTCACTATGTCTTGGGTTATGGGCTAATGCTTCTTTTCACAACCCAAACAGAGGAGTGAGAATCTTGAAGGTAGATCCAATGATCAATTTATAGTGGACTTCCTCTGTAACCTGAAATATTATTGTTCCAGTAGAAATTTAATGAATTGAATTAAGAACGGTTAGAAGTGAAGCTAGCCAGAAAGTGTGAAAGGGAAAGAATCATAAAGAAGCTACGATAAAGAAGCAGCACAAATAGAAGAAGACTAGAATGGACTTACATGGATTGTTTAGCTTGCATGTTATTTTATTTTGAGTACCCTTGTCTTTTGAAGATCACCTGCTGGCAATTTAAGGAAATAAGCAACCGTTTAGTTCCAAACATTCTTCAATAAAACAAACTCCTGGTTTCAGGGCTGTGTTAGCTACTGCTATCAAACAGAAGGAACAAGCCTGCTTGAGGAGAAATCGTGAGTTTGGCTAATATCTACGTGTGCTCTTCAGTATTCTGTGATTTAAGTGACATCTCCAAAGGTGGACTTGTTTGTTTGTGAGACTGTTGCTGTGATTTGGTCATTACTTCTAAAGTTTTCAGGGAAAAATCCCTAAGGATAGTTTTCCTCTTAAATATAATGTGTTTCATTTTTAAACATGTATTGCTACTAGCCCTGGAATCTGGTTTCTCTATTATTTGGGGGATAGTCGGCTGTTTCCCAAGAAGGCAGTTTGATGACTCCAGGACACCAAGTACCAGAATGGTTCTACTGGGTCATTCAGTAAGTGCCAGGCATTCTCCCTCAAGACTATTAAACATGAACCTTGCATTCTAATATAAATGGACAGAAGCTATTTTAATAGCGGACCCTTAATAGTGAAAATTGCAACCACACAAATGGAAGAGACTGACAGTCCAATAACCAATTATATTTAGTTTTGAAATAAGTTACATATTCATTTCAAGTAAATTGGCCTTTCTGATTATGATTGCTTGAGAAAGGGGCCATAGAGGGGTAGAAAGTAAAAGATCTCAGGAGGATTCTAGGCAATGAAACCAGATCTCAATCCACTAATTGTGCTCTTAGGGGATGGAAGCACAAATGCAGTAGCTTACATTCCCAGTTATTTCAACCCTTGTGTGACTATGTACATGGCCATTATTTCCAGTGTTTTGGCCCATCAACTTACCATGGAAAGTTCTTGCTAAGGAACAATAGTGGCTGATTAGACCATTGCCTTTCCATTTGTTGACCTACCTTATGAAGTAAAGATGCTACTAAAGAGTGACAAGCCCAGCCAAAGAAAGTCAAGGCAGCCATCTTGTCTTAATGAATCTATGGGATCTTGAAATAATATCATCTGGAAAATTCAGAATTTACTCTAAACTCTTTGTCACTGTTTCCTTAAGAATCGTGGGTAAATAATCCCAAGCTTCAAGTTAAAATACAAAAAATTTAAAACACAAGTAATTTATAATACATATATCTAACTTCTACTTCTGCTCAAAGTAGAAGCTAAGATTACTTCATAATAAACAACTCTATGAGGCAAGTATTATTCATAATTTTATGAATACATATGAAAGAACTGAGGATCAGAGATATCAAATAATTTATCCAGGGTCATACAAGTAATTAAAAGCAGGTTTAGGAATTGATTCCATAGTTATTCTCACCGTCAGAAAAACCATTGATTCTTGTCAGTAAAGACCTTTGTATGAAGTACATTCCCAACAGTTTAGTGTTCCTTTTAAAAAATGGTGGCCTATCCAAAGAGATCCACATTTGAGTGCCCTTGACAATAATGAACAATGTTTCAAAAGATTTTTCAGATGTTTATTGAATTCCTGCTACGTTTAAGGAACTGTTCTAGGCACTGAGTTGGGTGCTGTGTAGAACACTCCAGAATTAAAGGGACTGTGAAAATTATCACATCCAAACATCATATTTTCTATATTGGAATATTCAAAACCCAAGACACTAGATTGCTGGCTTGTAGTCACAAAGCCAGTTAGTTGTAGAACTGAGACTAGAACTTAAACTCCCGAAATCTAGAACAATGCTTCTTCCATGATACAATTTTGGGAAGTCAAATACAAGACTTTGCCCTGAAGGAACTTGCAGTCTAAATGGGAAAACAGAATTCAAAACCATGAAATGATAAATGATGGCACAAATTCAAATTCCAACAAAGAACAATTCCACTGCTGGGTATATATCTGAAAAAAAAACAAAAACACTAATTCGAAAAGATGTATGCTCCCCAATGTTCATAGCAGCATTATTTACAATTGCCAAGAAATGGAAGCAAAATAAGTGTCCATCAACAGATGAATGGATAAAGAGGATGTGGTGTGTGTACACACACACACACACACACACACACACACACACCAATGGAATATTACTCAGCCAAAGAAAAGAACGAAATTTTGCCTTTTGCAGCAACATGGATGGGCTTGGAAGGCATCATGCTAAGTGAAATAAGTCAAACAGAGAAAGACAAACACAAACATTGCTTATATGTGGAATCTAAAAAATAAAACAAACTAGTGAATATAACAAAAAAGAAACAGACTCACAGATATAAAGAGCAAACTAGTGGTTACCAGTGGGGAGAGGGAAGGGAGTAGAAACAATATAGGGGATATAGGGGTAGGGCAGTAAGAGGTACAAACTATTAGGTATAAAATATGCTACAAGGATTATTGTACAACATGGGGATGTAGCCAATATTTTATAATAACTATAAATTGAGTATAGCCTTTAAAAATTGTGAATCACTATATTGTACATCTGTAACTTACATAATATTGTATAGCAACTATACTTCAATAAAAAAAAGAAAAAAATTTTTTTGAAGAATTCCAATTCTACCTAAAAAAGAAAAAGAAAAAGAAAAATTCCAACAAAGATACTAAGGCAGGTTGCCACGAGAATACATTATGGCCAAATAAGTGTTAGGATTCAAGAGTGAAAGCTTAGTGTAAGCTGGAAAGTCATCCTCAAGGAGAAGATAAACTTGACCATGTGGAAAGTCACTGGTAGAAGATACATGGGGAATTGCTCACCTGGTGAAAACTATATATTAATAAGTAAAAGTATAGAAGCAGGAAGACTAAGACAGAATGAGGATCCAAGTAGAGCTTCTGTGAGCCTCCTATCCTTGATAATTACATGTATCTCTCCAATCTGCCTGGTTTCTATAGACTCCATCCACCAGTGAACTCTAAATCATTATAGTACCTGGTACATAGTAGGAGTTCTACAGTATCTTTGATGATGGAAGGAAGGAAGGAAGGGAGGGAGGGAGGGAGGAAGGAAGGAGGGAAGGAAGAAAAGGAGGGAGGAAGGGAGGGAGGGAGGAAGGAAGGAATAGAAGTTATAATTACAGAATGAAAACACTAGAAAAGATAAGAAAATAATCCCCTTGGGATTGAAAAAAAAGACATAAAGGACTTCACTCACTCTGTTCACATCCAAAGTTAAGTTATCAACAGTCCCAAAAAAAGCATAGCTAGAGCCTGCTATCAGCACAGTACTAATAACAGCCTACTTATCAGCCCACTAGCATCGTCTAGTAATGGTAAATTGCTTTAGATTGTGGAGGGCATTCACCAGCTAAAAGGCCCTTTCCAAGTTGAGGTAGGGAAGAGGTGTTTAAAAGAAAAGAAAGAGGAAGGAGTTGGAGGATGTGTGTTAATGAGGGATTTTTCAAACATCCATACACACTTTGTGATAAAATGCTTCTAAAGCTAGGGTCATTTCCTGTACAGACAATGTAACTTTTCTTAGACCCACACCAAATTGCTGCCTGGCTGAATATCTAAGCTAATTTAAGGCTATGTCCCCTCAGGAGCTGAGGGACAAGCTGAACAGCAGTTAATCAGGCATAATGGAAGGCTGAGTCTATGAAGTGGTGCATGATTACACATGTAGTGGCTCCTGCCAAGGCCGGGGTATAGTATAGTTCTTCCTCTATAGCAATTCACTGGTAGGTACTTAATGCTGAACTATACTGAAATGTTGTTGAAGTTTGGTATTAAATAATTAGTTTTATCTTACATAGCAAGACCAAAATAATCACCTTCCTTTTAACAGTAATATTTAACAGCTCACATGGTGATGGTTAGAGAAATCTTCATGTTCTGCCAGCTGAAGTGGGGATGGGACAGAGAGAGCCCCTCTGAGGCTCTTAGTTAAATAGATAGTGGAGGAAGCAACACCTAGATATTCTGCCTGTGTGGAGACACTTACACAGATGGCAACCCAGACAAAGTCTCTTTACAAGTCCTGGTAGCTCTGACCTGTAGTCTCGTGGTAACATGGAGTCTTGTCCAAGCACGTCTCAATGGACGCCATCAGGGGACCAGAGAGGAAAGTGTGAATGTTGATCGCAAAGGTTGAACAGGTCAAGACAATCATAAAGTGGAAAATGAACCAGTCAGAGGGAGCAGGAACAATTGTGCATAAAGATAACTGTGCCTTTTTTCTTAGAAGTGAATTTATGGACTCCAGATGGATGAAGCAGGCTGAAATAGTGATTCCTAAATCCAGCAAAATCCAGCAATGCCCTGGAAGCTTGGGAGTATTTGCTGGAAATTTTTTATGAAATTGCTTTCTTAACGAAATTCTTAAAAGGGTATGTGGGGAGGGGTAATATATTTTCAGGTAGTATATTTCATCTACAGACAAAAACTTTTTTTTTTTTTTTTCTGAAAGTAGCCAGGGATTTATGTTACATGGATAGATTTTCCCTAGAGAAGTACTGAGTAAGCACTTGAGAGATCTAAGGTAGAACCAGCCGGCACTGTGTGAGGAGAAAATACATGTGACCTCAGTCGTAAAACACTCATGTAATCTGTGCACACAACCACCCCAGCCTTACTGGTTGGTAGTTCTTTGTCCCAGGAACACCCTCCTCCCACTATCACCCAAGTCAATTTTTTTTTTCTTTTATGCCCAGAAATTGCCTCTATCTTCAAAATTGGGTACAGTCATCAACCCCCAGCTCAGGAAACAAATGTCTTTTCAGGTACAGAGACCCTCCCTCACTCCCATACCTTTAGAATGCAGAAGGTATTATAAAAATAAAGTAAAATGTTTTGTTTCCTCTTTGCACAAGGACTTAACCTGAGTACCTGCTGAGGACATCTGCTGAGTCAACATGTGGTCTGTGAGGATGCTCTCTGTCCTCCTAAGAGCCTGGATTTCATGCACAGTCAGGGAGGAGGCAAGTGCATAAGGACAAGCAGTCTGAGAGGACAAACCTCTGAATGCGGGAGCTTAGTTAGAATCAATTCTTGTGTACAACATTATAATGCCTTAGCTATAATTAATACCATGTACTCTTCTCCCGGGATGACTTCCTCTGGTATGACACGCATCTACAGCTACCACCAGAGGGGCCCCACCCCAACCTCATACATGGAGCAAAATCCCATAAAGATTTTTTAACTAAGCAAGAAAAAAAGTGCATCAGAAAAGTTTTCAGCAAATACCAACAGGTATCCAAGAGATTACTTAAAATGCTTGCCTTTTTTTAGATTGTAAACCCAAAGCAGAGAACCATTTCTCTTCTTTAGTAATTGAGTAATTCTCCACAGGTCTTTGACTATCAGGGTAGTTCCTGAGTATCTACTAAATTTCCAAGTTTATCATCCGGGTTCATGCTGGCCTTAGGAGTTGAGTAACAAATGCCTTCTTCTTTGGAAGTGGAGGGGACAATATATCTTTCTATATTTTTTCTTTTTCAACCTTTTAAAATTTTAATTAATTTCAAGTTTACAGAAAAATTGCAAGAGTAGTACTAGGAAATTCTATATCCAGATATTTATATATTTTACCCAGATACACCATCATTAATATTTTGCTACATTTGCTTTGTAATTCTCTCTCAATGCATGCATGCACACAAACACACAGAGTAATTTTTTTTTGAACCCTTTGACAATAAGTTGCAGACATTCATCTCTACCCCTAAATACTTCTGTGTGTATCTCCTAAGAATAGGGACATGCTCTTACACTGTATAATTATCAAACCACAATATAGTTATCAAAATTAGGACATATAACATTGATAAAATAGCTCATAATCCATATTCCAGCCAGTCCATAATCCATATTCAAATTTCACCAATTGACCCAATATGTCCTTTATAACAATTCTCTTCCTCCCCCCACCAAGTACAGAATCCAGTCCAGGATCACCTGTGACATTTTGTAGTCATATCGTTTTAGTTTCCTTTAAGAGACTAACTAGGAAAAGTTCCTCAGTGTTTCTTTGCCAACATGATATTCACACCTTGGATGAATATGACTGTCATTTTATAGCTTGTCTCTTAGTTTGAGCTGATCTGATGTTTCCTAGGATTAGGTCAATTTATGAAAATTTGTCAGGGTTATTATATAAATGATGTGTTCTTCTCACTACCTCCCATCAAGACATATATAGTGTTAGTTTGTTTTATTGCTAGTGATGTGAACTTTAATCACATAGTTACCACGGTGTTTACCAGTGTTTTTCCACTGATAAATTACTATGTTTCCATTTGTAATTAATGTGCAAAATCTAGGGAGATAATTTGAGACTGTAAATGTCCTCTTTCTTATCAAGATTTCACCTTTTTTTAAAGCATCCACTGATGAGTCTTACAAAATTGTGAGAGTCAGACTCCTTCATTCTAGAGAAGAGAAAGCTCTTCCTTACAATAGAATGTCAACTAGTAAATTCACTTTTACATGTTAGGGTTGGCAAACGACCTGGCATCTGCTTTAGTAGCTAACTGTTATACCAGGATATTCTGGCTGGCCTCTTATTTTTCTAGAATAATAATGGGGCCTTTTATAGAGGATTCTCCAGGATATAGCAGATTACTTTTGTGCTATAATGGGGCTACTGATATATTTTTTTAATCTATTTATTTGTTGTAATTTAATAACACATAGTATATACTAAATCCTAGGCACTCTTTCAAATGCTTTACAAATATTAACCATTGTAACCCAATGAAGTAGGTACTATTATTATTCCCATTTTACAGATGAGGAAATGGAGGTGGTGGACTTGAGTAATGTGTATAATTTTGAGCAGCTTATAAGACAATGTATTGGACCAAAGCAGTCTAGCTCCAGAAATGTGTATTCTTACACCATTATAATATATTACCTCAGCACAGGTGCAGAAATTCTTTCTCCAATTCTAAGATGTTTTGACTTAATATCAGTGAAAAGAAACTATTGTTTTCAACAGCAAACAAATGACTTGTCATATACCCACATTGCCTTTCTCCAAGCAGAGTAACAGCTATTGCGACCAGATCAGATAGGCTATATTTATTCAAAGCAAGTTTCTTAAAATGTTTTAGATCACAAGTTTGCTATGTTCTGTGGTCCCTTTATGCATGAGTTTGGAGGACAAGGAGAGCAAGGTACCATCCCCACCTCAACCACTCCAGCTGGACTTTTAATTGCTTTATATTCTAGGATTCTCTGGGGACTTTCATTTGAAGAAAACGGGATGAATTAATAAAATATCACCATGATGAAGCATTAGCACTTATTTAATAAAAAATAGCATGCAGAAGAATTTGAGGACATTCTCTGTTCTAGCTATGAGTGGCCTCTCCCAAGGTGAAAGATGACAGATAAATGGAAAATTCCCTCTGGGCTTCTACCATCTGCAGCCAACTCTCCAAGCTGTGAATGTTTGGTATGGTACACAATGTTCACGAAATGGTCCATATGCTTCCTGATATTCTGCAGACCCCTTGCAGTTGGGAAGAGCCATGTGACTAGATCTCATCATGACCTGTGGGTGGATGACAGATGTGTCACTTCTGGGCCAAAGCATATAAGAGCTGGTGTGAGTTCTCTGTGTGTTTTTGTAATATGTCTCCACAATCAGAGAGGCCTCATGTTGTGATGAGGGAACTCACATGGAGGCAACATGGGCCATTCAATCACCACGTGGGGGACAACTGCCTTGGAACAAGAAATAAATTTATTCCATTAAGCTATTGACATGTGGAGATTGTTACTATAACCCTGACTAATACAACTGAAAAATACATTGATTTAAGGCAAAGAGAAGCATTCCATTCAAATAACCATATACATGTGCTTAAAGCAGTGGTTCTCCGCCAAGGGGTACATGTATCCCCTGCCCTGGGATATTTGGTAATATCTGATATATTTTTGGTTGTCACAGCTGGGGGTGGGGAGATGTGCTACTGGTGTCTAGTGGGCAGAGGAGAGGGATGCTGCCAAATATCCTACAATGCACAGGACAGCATCCAGAACAAAGAATTATCTGGCCCCAAATTTCAATCATGCTGGGGTTAAGAAATCCTGGCCTAAAGAGAAGGGCTAGCACCTTCATTTTATGCAGGAAATTATTTACTTGCTACACAAAAATCTACCAAAAAAAGATATACTTATGCCTATTATCTTTTAAAGGCTGGCCAAAAATCATGTATTTAATAGAATTTTGAAATTCACCTCAATATAACAAATTTCTATTTGTTTAAAAAAATCACTACACTGCCTTTTCCCCCATTTTCATAAAATAAGGAAATATCAAACAGCAGTTTAAATAGATCTGTTCTGTATACTTAGCATGTCTTCACTTCTTTCTTTTCATAAATTCATACATTCTTGTTTAAGAGAGATGTCGTAATCTAATCCCCTCAGTTTTTAGAAAAATAAACCATTGGAGAATGTCTATACCAGAACTCATCTCACTGTTCTTTCCACTACATCACAATAATGGATGTTCTCCTTCATTACAAAGCACTAGGTAGAGGTCTGAGGAAGGTAAACAGCCTCTCGGCCACAGGGAGTGTGGGATGAACATCATGTCCAAGGGTGATGCATAGTTTCCAGGTGAGAGCGTTTGGTTTCAACAGGAAGGGCAGAATCAGAAAGGCAAAAAGAAAGGCTTCCCAGTGAGCTCACCAACACAGCATGTGCCTGTTCATCCACTGCTCACAGACCCACTTGGCCAAGTCTGTCTGCATCATCTTATCTCCCGGGTAAGCATACAGACGTGCAAGGTAGAACTGAATCACAGCTTGGCAAGCGCTGTGAGAAATTTCACAAAGTAATTGAGTGAAAGCTGGATTCAAGGTTGGGATATCTAATGCCAGCTCTGACTCTAACTAATTAGCTATGTACCCTTCGTCAAGCCGGCATGGGCCTAAATTTTCTCACTTTGAAATGAGGAGCATGAATTAAATCACAATAATTACATTATCAATAATCAAAGAAGAGTTACTATTGTTGAGTGCATTCTATAAGCTAGGGAATGTGCCAAATGCATTTCATTACATTCTCAAGACCAACCTAGGCATCCTTACCCTCCCTTACAGATGAGGAAACTGGGACTCAGAGAGGTAAACAACATAATGAACATGATTAGTAAGAACCAGGATTTGAACCATGATCTACTTGACTATACAGCCAATATCCTTAATGACTACATTTGCTGCCCCCAGTTCTCCAGCCTTGCATCTCTAGCATCCCTCCTCAAGTTGTTTAAGTTTCGTTGAGTGATTTGTGGGATCTCAAACAATTCGGAGCATAAGCCGGAGTCTTTTGGCTGGAATTAAGTAACCCAGACATTTTTATTACTCATCCACAAATCCCAAAGATGAACCAGGTTGTTTGTAAAATTCACTAAGTTTGGTTCTCGCTCTAACAATAAAAACAAACAAAAAAATGCAAATAAAAAACTGAGAAGCCAGAAGCCCACAGTATCCAAACTTAAATTGACATTTTGCAGAACATCCAGGTGAATTTGAAATATATAGGGTAAGTGAATTACCAAAAGTAGTTCTACTAGATGGTCTTTGTTTGCAAGCATAGCCAACAGAGTTTATTTTATATTGTGTTTATTTTATATATGTGTGCATTCTGTGTCTTCAAAAATAAAGAAAATGATGGCTTAACACAAAAATAAAGCTGATATCACCTCTTGGATATCCCCTAACTCTGCCAGACTTCAAGAAGTCATCCTGTAGCACAATATTTTAAAAGGATGTCCAAATCCACAACTTTTAAAAGGATGTCCCAAACTCAAATTCCTTTATCCCCATCTTCCATATATTTGAAGATTCCTCCATGGCAATGGGAGATGGGGAGGAGGTGGTTTAGGGTATCTTTCTCCTAGTCATCTTTTGTCCCAATGTTCTTCTTCTGATGTATTCTCAAACTCTATTATCTCATGGCCCCCAGCTGCCATTCGATTCTCTTCCATGTTGACCCAAATGCTGATCTACTTAATTGATTTCCTCAATATGTCACTCCTAAGAGACAGGATTTATGTAACAGAATTGTATCAAAGAGTGAGGATAATGGTAGGAGAGGAGGAAACATGGAACACAGAACAGAAAACATCTTAACATTGGTATAAGCCAGCTGTGTTCTTAAAAATACACAAACCATTCTCACATCCTGAATTATCCATCTCTCACCCTTGCGGCCCCAGACCCCTCTAATAATCCTATCTTCCCCTCATTTCATGAACTGTGCCCCCTCTTCCCTTATGGGTTGCCTATGAAAACTATAAAAATTCCTTTTATTTTATTACATGGTGCAATTTCGTTCTTTTAGTCTCAATCTAACCTATCTGGAGAAAGCCTGAGGTTGTGAACTTTGTTAAAAAAGTTCAAGGTTGTGAAATAGGTCACCTTCCTTGGGAAAAGTCAGGCTCTGTGGCTGGAGGATGTTTGTGGTTAAAGTGACAGTTATTATTACAAAGCCTTCCAGAGATAAGTGTGACAGAGGGGCTATGTGGGAAACCAGGCAGCCTCTCACTGCTTGGGAAGTTCCCTGTTTTCATCTAATTCTTTCATCACTTTGCTGATGTTCAAATGCCATAAAGCCTTGCCCAGCATTAGATTCCTGTGGGAGGGATTTGACTTCAGAGAGTAAAAGCAGTCCAGTAATAAGAATATACATGGTCTATACCAAACACTAACTGGGTTGACTTTCATCATTTAGCAGAGAATGTACATTCTGGTTTTTACTTACTGGACCATAAATATAATTGGAAGTAGGTGAGAAGAAAAGTAACATAAATACTTACATAAATAAGACAAAGCAATCACTGAAATTATTTTATTCTGAATTAGGTGAATTAAAAAGTAGATACATGTACATGCATATACATGAATACAATCTGTGCCTGAGTCAGGAAACCCTATGTTTCAGGCAAGAACTGTTTGGCTGAGACAAATGATCTTGTACACCATACCCATTCATCCCTTCTACTTTTGATGACTTCCAAACTTTGTAATCTTACCCTCTGGGCAAACGCAGGGGAAAAGAGAAACCAGATTTCTGGTGAGAGGCCAAACTTTTTGGAAGGGTGGAAGAGAGGAGACCCTGAGAGGCATTGGACTACCTGGTTTCATCTCCCTCAGGGGTGCTCTCAGTAACTCTCCTCCTCATCTACTCCCTTTTTTTCAGCCAGCTTCTGACATACAAACTCACTGATAAGCACAGGGGAAGCCAGCCAAATTTTCTTTTTATCCACGTCAGTGACTATGAGGCATTCATCATTTACAGCAGTTCTCTTGAGACCTGAGAGCTGACCTCACGCTTGTAATCTACTGGGAGCCTCCTGACCTCATCTTGCTCTTCATTCCAGCATGGTTTCCCCAGTGATAACCAGCAGTGGCTGAGATAACTCTTTTATTCTATAGCTGATAAAGTCTGAGTTGTAAACTCAATGGCTTTCTCTTCTCTAATCTTTCTTCTCTCCCCAGTGCCCAAACTATCTAGCTTTTTCTCTTAGTTAAGGGTCCCAAACAGGCACTAGTGTAAACAGCCCTCATTGCCCATTCAGAGATCACTTGCAGAAGGTGTTTTGGGAACCAAGAGCAAGAATGACCCACCTTTACTAGGAGATGGTAGAGCAGGAGGATGTGGAACTCACCTCCCGCCATGAACACATCAAAAACACATCTATATATGGAGCAATTTTCACTGAAAACTAATTGGAGACTGGCAGAAAAACACTTGTACAACCAAGGCTGTAAGAAAGATCCACACAGAATCAAGTAGCAAGGGAAGAGAAGTGATCAGGTTGGGACGTTTGCCCTTGGGAGAGGACTCAGAAGAGGAGGGAGATTACATTGGTGGATATCTCACCTGGGGAGTGAGCAGTTCAAGCCACCTATGGTCACCTAAGCCCTGAAGTCCAACACCAGGAAGATGGGTACCCTTAGCTGGTTGGACAGCCAAGAGGACTAACAGGAAGGTTGTGGGAAGCCTGAACACAACTCATGAGGAGTGCACACTCGTTTGCTTACTCCCAAAACAGGGCAGAGAGGGCAGATTGAAACTGAATGGGATGCTGGCTTGTTTCCTGCAATTGTTCCAACACGTGCTTCAGCCTGAGCCAATTGCCCACTAGAGACCCACTTGCTTCATGACAAAGCTCCACACTAAGGCAAGGGCTGCCTTAGCTTTTCAAGGGAAAGCTCAGTAGAGAGGGACAAAGGCAGAACCAGAGCAACATCTGAGGAGAGAAGGAGCAGCCATTACTGGGGATTATGGAGGCAGCACTGGGAAAGAGTCTGGGAATCTGACTGCAGCTGGGGCCACCACAGCCCACACCCAGATCCATACCAAGTGCCCACACCAGCCCCTTGTGCCCCAGCACTGTTCCCCTCTGGGGCCAGGGTGCTGATGCTGGGATGGGGGGAGAGCTTAAAGGGAATAGAGCCAGCTCAGACCTGACCCTCTGAGCTTCTGCTCCAGCAACTTGGGACTCATCCTCATCCCCAGTAGGCTGGTGCTGGCCACTGAGCAGAGGAGAAGCCCTGGCTTGCACCTGACTCTGGCTCTAGCACTGCCTCCCCAATCTCCAACCCCATCTCTTACTAAAGTGATAGTTGCTAGCACAACCTGGGGAAAGACCTGACTTATGCTCACTTCAGATCCAGCTCTCCCATCAAAGCCACTGGGCACTCACAGACTGTATAGGGATGCTGTCACACAAGGACACCACTTCAAGACTACAATAGGTAACTGTTTCACCTAATTTCATAGAGACAGAGAAAGTTGAGCCAAATGAGTTGACAGAGGAATTTGTTTCAATCGAAAAAAACAAGAGAAAGCCCCTGAAAAAAACAACTAATTAAACAGAAATAAATAATTTACCAGATAAAGAGTTCAAAGCTAGAGGAGCTTCAAGACATGGCGGTCACCTTCCTCCCCACAAATACATCAGAAATACATCTACATGTGGAACAACTCCTACAGAACACCTACTGAACGCTGGCAGAAGACCTCAGACCTCCCAAAAGGCAAGAAACTCCCCACGTACCTGGGTAGGGCAAGAGAAAAAAGAAAAAACAGAGACAAAGGAATAGGGATGGGACCTGCACCAATGGGAGGGAGCTGTGAAGGAGGAAAGGTTTCCACACACTAGGAAGCCCCTTTGCGGGCAGAGACGGTGGGTGACGGAGGGGGGAAGCTTCAGAGCCACGGAGGAGAGTGCAGCAACAGGGGTGCAGAGGGCAAAGCAGAGAGATTCCCGCACAGAGGATCGGTGCTGACCAGCACTCACCAGCCCTAGAGGCTTGTCTGCTCACCCGCCGGGATGGGTCGGGGATGGGAGCTGAGGCTCTGGTTTCAGAGGTCAGATCCCAGGGAGAGGACTGGGGTTGGCAGTGTGAACACAGCCTGAAGGGGGCTAGTGCGCCACAGCTAACTGGGAGGGAGTCCGGGAAAAAGTCTGCAGCTGCCGAAGAGGCAAGAGACTTTTTCTTGCCTCTTTGTTTCCTGGTGCGTGAGGAGAGGGGATTAAGCGCGCTGCTTAAAGGAGCTCCAGAGATGGGCGCGAGCTGCAGCTATCAGCGCGGACCACAGAGACAGGCATGAGATGCTAAGGCTGCTGCTGCGGCCACCAAGAAGCCTGTGTGCAAGCACAGGTCACTATCCACAGCTCCCCTCCCGGGAGGCTGTGCAGCCCGCCACTACAGGGACGGTGCAGGGACAACGTTCCCGGGAGAACACATGGCACCTCAGGCTGTTGCAACGTCATGCTGGGCTCTGCTGCTGCAGGCTTGCCCCGCACTCTGTACCCCTCCCTACCCCTGGCCTGAGTGAGCCAGAGCCCCCGAATCAGCTGTTCCTTTAAACCCACCGTGTCTGAGCAAAGAACAGACGCCCTCAGGCGACCTACACGCAGAGGCGGGGCCAGATACAAAGCTGAACCCCAGGAGCTGTGCGAACAAAGAAGAGAAAGGGAAATTTCTCCCAGCAGCCTCAGGAGCAGCGGATTAAATCTCCACAATCAACTTGATGTACCCTGCATCTGTGGAATATGTGAATAGACAACGAATCATCGCAAATTAAGGAGGTGGACTTTGGGAGCAAAGATATATATATATTTTTCCCTTTTTCTCTTTATGTGAGTGTGTATGTATATGCTTCTGTGTGTGATTTTGTCTGTATAGCTTTGCTTTTAGCATTTGTCCTAGGGTTCAGTCAGTACGTTTTTTTTGTTGTTGTTTGTTTTTTGTTAGTTTGTTTTGTATAGTTTTTGGCGCTTGTTATCATTGGTGGGTTTGTTTCTTGGTTAGGTTGCTCTATTCTTTCTTCATGTCTTTTTCTATTTTTTTACTACTTAAAAATTTTTTTAATAATTATTTTTTATTTTAATAACTTTTTAATTTAATTTAATTTAATTTTTTCTTCTTTCTTTCTTTCTTTTTTTTCTCCCTTTTATTCTGACCCATATGGATGACAGGCTCTTGGTGCTCCAGCCAGGCATCAGGGCTGTGCCTCTGAGGTGGGAGAGCCAAGTTCAGGACATTGGTCCACCAGAGGCCTCCCAGCTCCATGTAATATCAAATGGTGAAAATCTCCCATAGATCTCCATCTCAACACAAAGACACAGCTCCACTCACCGACCAGCAAGCTACAGAGCTGGACACCCTATGCCAAACTAGCAAGACAGGAACATAACCCCACCCATTAGCAGAGAGGATCCCTAAAATAATAATAAGGCCACAGACACCCCAAAACACACCACCAGACGTGGACCTGCCTACCAGAAGTACAATATCCAGGCTCATCCACCAGAGCACAGGGACTAGTCCCCTCCAACAGGAAGCCTACACAACCCACTGAGCCAAACTTAGCCACTGGGGACAGACACCAAAAACAACGGGAACTACGAACCTGCAGCTTGCAAAAAGCAGACCCCAAACACACTAAGATACGCAAAATGAGAAGACAGAGAAACACACAGCAGATGAAGGAGCAAGGTAAAAACCCACCAGCCCTAACAACTGAAGAGGAAATAGGCAGTCAACCTGAAAAAGAATTCAGAATAATGATAGTAAAGATGATCCAAAATCTTGGAAATAGAATAGAGAAAATACAAGAAACATATAACAAGGACCTAGAAGAACTAAAGAGCAAACAAACAGTAATGAACAACACAATAAATGAAATTAAAAATTCTCTAGAAGGGAACAATAGCAGAATAACTGAGGTAGAAGAACGGATAAGTGACCTGGAAGAGAAAGTAGTGGAAATAATTACTGCAGAGGAGAAAAGAGAAAAAACGAATGAAAAGAACTGAAGAGAGTCTCAGAGACCCCTGGGACAACAGTAAATGCACCAACATTCGAATTATAGGGGTCCCAGAAGAAAAGAGAAAAAGAAAGGGACTGAGAAAATATTTGAAGAGATTATAGTTGAAAACTTCTCTAATATGGGAAAGGAAATAGTTCATCAAGTCCAGGAAGCACAGAGAGTCCCATACAGGATAAATCCAAGGAGAAACACGCCAAGACACATATTAATCAAACTATCAAAAATTAAATACAAAGAAAAAATATTAAAAGCAGCAAGGGAAAAACAACAAATAACATACAAGGGAATCCCCATAAGGTTAACAGCTGATCTTTCAGCAGAAACTCTGCAAACCAGAAGGGAGTGGCAAGACATATTTAAAGTGATGAAGGGGAAAAACCTACAACCAAGATTACTCTACCCAGCAAGGATCTCATTCAGATTTGATGGAGAAATTAAAACCTTTACAGACAAGCAAAAGCTAAGAGAATTCAGCTCCACCAAACCAGCTTTACAACAAATGCTAAAGGAAATAGTCTAGGAAGGAAACACAAGAGAAGGAAAAGACCTACGACAACAAACCCAAAACAATTAAGAAAATGGTAATAGGAATATACATATAGATAATTACCTTAAATGTAAATGGATTAAATGCTCCAACCAAAAGACATAGAATGGCTGAATGGATACAAAAACAAGACCTATATATATGCTGTCTACAAGAGACCCACTTCAGACCTAGGGACACATACAGACTGAAAGTGAGGGGATGGAAAAAGATACTCCATGCAAATGGAAATCAAAAGAAAGCTGGATTAGCAATTCTCATATCAGACAAAATAGACTTTAAAACAAAGACTATTACAAGAGACAAAGAAGGACACTACATAATGATCAAGGGATCCATCCAAGAAGAAGATATAACAATTGTAAATATTTATGCACCCAACATAGGAGCACCTCAATACATAAGGCAAATACTAACAGCCATAAAAGGGGAAATCGACAGTAACACAATCATAGTAGGAGACTTTAACACCCCACTTTCACCAATGGACAAATCAACCAAAATGAAAATAAATAAGGAAACACAAGGTTTAAATGATACATGAAAAAAGATGAACTTAATTGGAATTTATAGGACATGCCATCCAAAAACATCAGAATACACTTTCATCTCAAGTGCTCATGGAACATTCTCCAGGATAGATCACATCTTGGGTCAGAAGTCAAGCCTTGGTAAATTTAAGAAAATTGAAATCGTATCAAGTATCTTTTGCGACCACAACGCTATGAGATGAGATATCAATTACAGGAAAAAATTTGTAAAAACTACAAACACATGGAGGCTAAACAATACACTACTTAGTAACCAAGAGATCACTGAAGTAATCAAAGAGGAAATCAAAAAATACCTGGAAACAAATGACAATGAAAACACGATGACCCAAAACCTATGGGATGCAGCAAAAGCAGTTCTAAGAGGGAAGTTTATAGCTATAAAATCCTACCTTAAGAAACAAGAAACATCTCAAATAAACAACCTAACTTTACACCTAAAGCAATTAGAGAAAGAAGAACAAAAAAACCCCAAAGTTAGCAGAAGGAAAGAAATCAGAATGATCAGATCAGAAAAAAATGAAAAAGAAATGAAGAAAACGATAGCAAAAAACAATAAAACTAAAAGCTGGTTCTTTGAGAAGATAAAAAAAAATTGATAAACCATTAACCAGACTCATCAAGAAAAAAAGGGAGAAGACGCAAATGAGTAGAATTAGAAATGAAAAAGGAGAAGTAACAACTGACACTGCAGAAATACAAACGCTCATGAGAGATTACTACAAGCAACTCTATGCCAAT
The DNA here is from genome assembly GCF_028564815.1 of Eubalaena glacialis. Lineage (NCBI taxonomy): Eukaryota > Metazoa > Chordata > Mammalia > Artiodactyla > Balaenidae > Eubalaena > Eubalaena glacialis. Next base: position 39,879,864 of record NC_083728.1, on the reverse strand, counting down.
AAAATGGACAACCTGGAAGAAATGGACAAATTCTTAGAAATGCACAACCTTCCAAGACTGAACCAGGAAGAAATAGAAAATATGAACAGACCAATCACAAGCACTGAAATTGAAACTGTGATTAAAAATCTTCCAACAAACAAAAGCCCAGGACCAGATGGCTTCACAGGCGAATTCTATCAAACATTTAGAAAAGAGCTCACACTCATCATTCTCAAACTCTTCCAAAATACAGCAGAGGGAGGAACACTCCCCAACTCATTCTACGAGGCCACCATCACCCTGATACCAAAACCAGACAAAGATGTCACAAAGAAAGAAAACTACAGGCCAATATCGCTGATGAACATAGATGCAAAAATCCTCAACAAAATACTAGCAAACAGAATCCAACAGCACATTAAAAGAATTATACACCATGATCAAGTGCGGTTTATCCCGGGGATGCAAGGATTCTTCAATATACGCAAATCAATCAGTGTGATACACCATATAAACAAATTGAAGGAGAAAAACTATATGATCATCTCAATAGATACAGAGAAATCTTTCAACAAAATTCAACACCCATTTATGATAAAAGTCCTGCAGAAAGTAGGCATAGAGGGAACTTACATCAACATAATAAAGGCCATATATGACAAACCCAGAGCCAACATTGTCCTCAATGGTGAAAAAGTGACACCATTTCCTCTAAGATCAGGAACAAGACAAGGTTGCCCACTCTCACCACTATTATTCAACACAGTTTTGGAAGTTTTAGCCACAGCAATCAGAGAAGAAAAAGAAATAAAAGGAATCCAAATTGGAAAAGAAATAAAGTTGTCACTGTCTGCAGATGACATGATATTATACATAGGGAATCCTAAAGATGCTACCAGAAAACTACTAGAGCTATTCAATGAATTTGTAAAGTGGCAGGATAGAAAATTAATGCACAGAAATCTCTTGCATTCCTATACACTAATGATGAGAAATCTGAAAGTGAAATTAAGAAAACACCCATTTACCATTGCAACAAAAAGAATAAAATATCTAGGAATAAACCTACCTAAGGAGACAAAAGACCTGTATGCAGAAAATTATAAGACACTGATGAAAGAAATTAAAGATGATACAAATAGATGGAGAGATATACCATGTTCTTGGATTGGAAGAATCAACATTGTGAAAATGACTCTACTACCCAAAGCAATCTACAGATTCAATGCAATCCTTATCAAACTACCACTGGCATTTTTCACAGAACTAGAACAAACAATTTCACAATTTGTATGGAAACACAAAAGACCCCGAATAGCCAAAGCAATCTTGAGAAAGAAAAACGGAGCTGGAGGAATCAGGCTCCTGGACTTCAGATTATACTACAATGCTACATTAATTAAGACAGTATGGTACTGGCACAAAAACAGAAATATAGATCAATGGAAAAGGATAGAAAGCCCAGAGATAAACCCACACACATATGGTTACCTCATCTTTGATAAAGGAAGCAAGAATATATAATGGAGAAAAGACAGCCTCTTCAATAAGTGGTGTTGGTAAAACTGGACAGCTACATGTGAAAGAATAAAATTAGAACACTCCTTAACACCATACACAAAAATAAGCTCAAAGTGGATTAAAGACCTAAATGTAAGGCCAGACACTATAAAACTGTTAGAGGAAAACATAGGCAGAACATTCTATGACATACATCACAGCAAGATCCTTTTTGACCCACCTCCTAGAGAAATGGAAATAAAAACAAAAATAAACAAATAGGACCTAATGAAACTTGAAAGCTTTTGCACAGCAAAGGAAAACATAAACAAGACGAAAAGACAGCCCTCAGAATGGGGGAAAATATTTGCAAATGAAGCAAGTGACAGAGGATTAATCTCCAACATTTACAAGCAGCTCATGCAGCTCAATATAAAAAAAAACAAACAACCCAATCCAAAAATGGGCAGAAGACTTAAATAGACATTTCTCCAGAGAAGATATACAGATTGCCAACAAACACATGAAAGGATGCTCAACATCATTAATCATTAGAGAAATGCAAATCAAAACCACAATGAGATATCATCTCACACCGGTCAGAATGGCCATCATCAAAAAATCTAGAAACAATAAATGCTGGAGAGGGTGTGGAGAAAAGGGAACCCTCTTTGCACTGTTGGTGGGAATGTAAATTGATACAGTCACTATGGAGAACAGTATGGAGGTTCCTTAAAAAACTAAAAATAAAACTACCATATGACCCAGCAATCCCACTACTGGGCATATACCCTGAGAAAACCATAATTCAGAAAGAGTCATGTACCAAAATGTTCATTGCAGCTCTATTTCCAATAGCCAGGACATGGAAGCAACCTAAGTGTCCATCAACAGATGAATGGATAAAGAAGATGTTGCACATATATACAATAGAATATTACTCAGTCATAAAAAGAAACGAAATTGAGTTATTTGTAGTGAGGTGGATGGACCTAGAGTCTGTCATACAAAGTGAAGTGAGTCAGAAAGAGAAAATCAAATACCGTATGCTAACACATATATATGGAATCTAAAAAACAAAAAAAAAAACGGTCATGAAGAACCTAGGGGCAAGATGGGAATAAAGATGCAGACCTACTAGGGAATGGACTTGAGGATACAGGGAGGTGGAAGGGTAAGCTGGGAGAAAGTGAGAGAGAGGCATGGACATATATACACTGCCAAATGTAAAGTAGAGAGCTAGTGGGAAGAAGCCGCAGAGCACAGGGAGATCAGCTCGGTGCTTTGTGACCACATTGGGGGGGGGATAGGGAGGGTGGGAGGGAGGGAGATGCAAGAGGGAAGAGATATGGGGATATATGTATACGTATAACTGATTCACTTTGTTATAAAGCAGAAACTATCACACCATTGTAAAGCAATTATACTCCAATAAAGATGTTAAAAAAAAGGAAAAACAAAAAGAGTTCAAAGCATTACTAATATGAATGCTGACTGAATTAAGGAAAAGAATAGATAAAGACAGTAAGAATTTTAACAAAAACTCAGGAAATATAAAAAAGAACACCTCAGAACTGAAGAATCCAGTAACTAAAATGAAAAAAAAAATACACTAGAAGAATCTAACAGCAGACTAGGTGATGCAGAAGAATGCATAAGTGATCTGGAAGATAGAATAATGAAATCAACCAATCAGAACAGCAAAAAGGAAAACAAAATTTTTAAAAAATGAGAACAGTTTTAGGGACTTCTATGACAACATTAAGTGAACCAACATTCGCATTATAACGTTACCAGAAGAAGGAGAGCGAGAGAAGAAGGGGTCAAAACTGTACTTGATGAAATTATGGCTGAAAACTTTCCGAACCTGAAGAAGGAAACAGATATCCAGGCACAGGAAGCACAAAGGATACCAAACAAGATGAACCAACAGAGACCCACACTAAGTCATAATTAAAACAGCAAAAGTTAAAGATAAAGAGAGGATTTTAAAGGCAGCCAGAGAAAAACAAAGAATCATATACAAGGTGACCCCCATAAAGCTATCAGCTGATTTTTCTGCAGAAACTTTGAAAGCCAAAAGGAAATGTCATGATATATCCAAAGTGCCAAATGGGAAATACCTGCAACCTAGGATACTCTTCCCAGCAAGATTATCATTCAGAATTGAAGGAAAGATAAAGAACATCTCAGACAGCAAAAACTAAGTGTTCATCAATACTAAACCTACCCTAAAAAATGTTAAAGAGTCTTTTCTAAGTGAAAAAGGAAAGGCTATAACAAAAAGGAAGCATCTCTAAGAAAGAAAACATACCACTAGTAAGGGCAAATATATAGTAAAAGTTGAGGATCAACCTCTTAAATAAGCTAGTACAAAGATTAAGAGACAAAAATGTGTAAAATCAACTAAAACCACAATAATCAGTAAAGAAATAAACAGGAATATGTAAAATATGACATCAAAAACACAAAATGTAGGGGAGAGGCGTAAAAAAAAATTAGATTTTTTTGGAGTGTGTGTGAATTTAAATGACTACATATTTAAAACAAGTAGATATAATTATAGGTCAACATATATTAACCCCATGGTAACCACAAATCAAAAACCTACAATAGATACACAAAGACTATAGAGAAAAGAACACAAGCATACCACTAAAGAAAACATCAAACCACAGGGAAGAAACTAAAAGAAAGGGAAAAGAATAGAGAACTACAAAAACAACAAGAAAACAAGTAACAAAATGGTAATAAGTACCTATCTATCAATAATCACTTCAGATGTCAATGGACTAAATGCTCCAATCAAAAGACATAGGGTGACTGATTGGATAAAAAAGCAAGACCCATCTACATGTTGCCTATAGGAGACTCACTTCAGAGCTAAAGACACACACAAACTGAAAGTGAGGGGATGGAAAAAGATATTTCATGAAAATGAAAATGACAAGAAAATGGGGTTAGCAATACATATATCAGACAAAATAGACTTTAAAACAAAGTCTATAATAAAAGACAAAGAAAGGCATTACATACTGATAACGGGATCAATACAAGAAGATATAACACTTCTTTATACATATACACCTAATATAGGAGCACCTAAATATGTAAAATATTAAAAGACAGAAAGAGAGAAATTAACAATAACACAAAAATAGTAGGGGACTTTAACACCCCATTTACATCAATGGACAGATCATACAGACAAAAAAAAAAATCATTAAGGAAGCAGTGCTGTTAAATGGCACATTAGACCAGTGGGACTTAACAGAGATCTACAGGATAGTCCATCCAAAAAACATCAGAATACACATTCTTTTCAAGTACACATGGAACATTCTTCAGGATAGATGACTTGCTAGGCCAAAAGACAAATGTCAACAAATTTAAGAGGAAAGAAGTTATATCAAGATTTTTTTTTTTCCAACAACAATGGTATGAACCTAGAAATCAATTAAGAGAAGAAAAACAGGAAAAACACAAATACGTGGAGACTAAATAACACATTACTCAAAAACCAAAAGGTCAACGAAGAAATCAAAGAGGAAATCAGAAAATACCTTCAGACAAATGAAAATGGAAACAAAACTTTCCAAAATCTGTGGGATGCTGCAAAAGCATTTCTAAGAGGGATGTTTTTAGCAATACAAGCTTTCTTCAAAAAACAAGAAAAATCTCAAGTAAAAACCTAACCTCCCATCTGAATAAATTAGAAAAAGAAGAGCAAACAAAGCTCAAAGTCAGCAGAAGGAAGGAAAAAATAAAGATTAGAGAGAAAATAAATAAAATAGAGACCCACAAAACAGTAGAAGAGCTCAATGGAACAAAGAACTGTTTTTTTGAAAACATAAACAAAGTTAATAAACCTTTAGCCAGTCTCAAGGGAAAAAGAGAGAGGACACAGAGAAGCAAAATAAGAACTGTAAGAAGGGAACTAACAACTGATATCACAGAACTGATACAAAAAATCATATGCCAAAAAATTGGACAACCTTGAAGAAATGGACAAATTTCTAAAAACACACAACCTTCCAAGACTGAACCAGGAAGAAACAGACAGTCTGACCAGACCAAACACTAGTAGTGAAATTTAATTTATAATTTAAAAATTCCCAAAAAATAAAAGTCCAGTACCAGATAGCTTCACAGGTCAATTCTACCAAACATATACAGAAGAGATAATACCTACACTTCTCAAACCATTCCAAAAATTTGAAGAGGAGGGAACACTCCCAAATTCATTCTATGAAGCCAACATTACCAAAACCAAAGACACTTCAAAACAGACATTTATAGGCCAATATCTCTAAAGAATGGAGATGCAAAAATCCTCAACAAAATATTAGCAAACAGATTTCAGAAATATATACACAGGATCATGCACCATGATCAAGTTGGATTTATTCCAGGGTTGCAAGATGCAGACGTTCAATATCTGCAAATCAATCAATGTGATATACCACATTAATAAGAAGAAGGATAAAAGTCACATGATCATCTCATAGATGCAGAAAGGCATTTGACAAAATTCAATATCAATTCATGATAAAAACTCTCATCAGAGTTGGTGTAGAGGGAACATATCTCAACATAATAAAGGCCATTTATGACAAAACCACAGCTAGCACCATACTTAATGGTGAAAGGCTGAAAGCCTTTCCTCTAAAATTGGAGAAGACAAGAATGCCCAGTCTCATCACTTCTCTTTAGCATGGAATCAGAGGTCCTAGCCACAGCAATCAGATAAGAAAAAAACACATCGAAATTGAAAGGGAAGAAGTAAAACTGTCACTAGTTGCAGATGACATGATACTATATATAGAAAATCCTAAAGTCACCACCAAAAAATTATTAGAACTAATAAATGAATTCATTAAAGTTGCAGGATGCAAGATTAACATACAGAAATTGGTTGCTTTTCTATACACTAATAATGAACCATAAGAAAGAGAAAGCAAGAAACAATCCTGTTTAAAAATCACATCAAAAAGAATAAAGTACCTTGGAATAAACTTAACCAAGGAGGTGAAAGACCTATACTCTGAAAACTATAAAACATTGATGAAGGAAGTTGAAGATGATACAAAGAAATGGAAAGATATCTCATACTCTTGGACTGGAAGAATTAATATTCTTAAGATGTCCATAGTACTCAAAGTAATCTACAGATTTATTGTAATCTCTATCCAAATACCCATGACATTTTTCATAGAACTAGAACAAATAATCCTAAAATTTATATGGAACCACAAAACACCTCAAATTGCCAAAGCAATCTTGAGGAAAAAGAACAAAGGTGGAGGTATCATGCTCCCTGGCCTTAGACTGTACTACAAAGCGACAATAATCAAAACAGCATGGTACTGACACAAAAACAGACACATAAATCGTTGAAACAGAATAGAGAGCTGAGAAATAAACTCACACACTTATGGTCAATTAATCTATAACAAAGTAGGCAAGAATACACAATAAAGAAAAGACAGTCTCTCCAATAAGTAGAGCCAGGAAAATTGGGCAGCTACATGTAAAAGAAGAAAATTAGAACATTTTCTTACATGATAAACAAAAATAAACTCAAAATGGATTAAAGAAATAAAAGGAATACCTGAAACCATAAAACTCCAAGAAGAGAACAGAGGCAGAACTCTCTTTGACATAAATCAAAGCAATATTTTTTTTGGATTTATCTCCTATGGCAAAAGAAACAAAAGCAAAAATAAACAAATGGGACCTAATTAAAACTTAAAAGCTTTTGTACAGCAAAGAAAACCATGGACAAAAAAAGGTAACCTACTGAATGGGAGAAAATATTTACCAATCATATAACCAATAAAGATTAATATCCAAAATATATAAACAGCTCATATAACTCTATATAAAAAAACTAAAAAACAAACAACCTGATTAAAAAATGAGCAGAGAACCTGAATAGACATTTTTCCAATGAAGATATACAGATGACTGACAGACACATGAAAAGATGCTCAACATCGCTAATCATCAGAGAAATGCAAATCAAACCACAATGAGATATCACTTCACACCTGTCACAATGGCTATCGTTAAAAAGTCTACTAATAACAGTGGAAATGTAAATCAGTTCAGCCACTATGGGAAACAGGATGGAGTTTCCTCAAAAAAGTAAAGATAGAACTACCATATGATTCAGCAATCCCACTCCTAGGTATATATCTGAAAAAAACAAAACAATAATTTGAAAATATACGTGCACCCCAATGTTCATAGCAGCATTATTTACAATTGCCAAGATATGGAAGCAACCTACATGTCCATCAACATATGAATGGATAAAGAAGATGTTATATGTATGTGTATATATATATGTATATATATATATATATATATATATACACATATATATATACACAATACATATATACAATGGAATATAACTCAGCCATTAAAAAAAGAATGAAATTCTGCCATTTGAAACAACATGGATGAACCCAGAGGGTATTATGCTTAGTGAAATAAGTCAGACAGAGAAAGACAAATCCTCTACGTTATCACTTGTATGTGGAATTTAAAAGATAAAACAAAGGAATGCATATAACAAAACAGAAACAGACTCACAGATATAGAGAACAAACTAGTTGTTACCAGTGGGGAGAGGGTAGGGAATTAAGAGATACAAATTACTATGTATAAAATAAATTAAAATGTTATGTTGTACAGCATAGGAAAATATAACCATTATTTTGTAATAACTTAAAGGGAGTATAATTTATAAAAATATTGAATCACTATGTTGTACCCCTGAAATTAATATAATATTGTAAATCAACTATACTTCAATTTGAAAAAATAAAAAGAATGACCCAACCTCTCTTTCTGTTCTGGTTCCAAGCAAACACACCATCTAGTGTGTGTTAAGAGTCCTGTAATTGTGACATGGGGCTTGGATTCCAGGCCAGACTCTGCCACTTATTTGCTGTATAGCTATGACATGGTCACTTAACTTTTCTAGATTTAGATTCCTAATGTTAAAAATAACAAATAAGAGTAGAAGACTTATAAAGAACTGACCAGGGCCACAAGTATTAACAGCACTTGCATCTATTACTTATACAACTCCCTGTACAGTGAATCAGAGCCATTCGTTATCACAAGCAGTGGGAAGCACCTAAATAGTCTCAAGTCCAAATTAGAATAAATAACTATGATTCACCAGAAAACTCCACTAAACCCTCAAAGCCCTCAGCCATGGACAACTGGAAAGACTGTTGGACTTCTGATATGAAATGAAATGGTTTATTGATTCTCTGTGACTTTACTCACACTGTGAATCACTGAACCATGTTTCACTTGGGCTCAGGAGTTTGGCAAAGAATGGCAGGGCAAGGAAGGATGTTTTTCCCTCTCTGCCCCAGGATTCTGAATCATCAGGTGTCTTTCCAGGTCCATTTGTCTCCTGGGAATGACTGTGCTCTCTGGTGTATGAAGCCCTATTCTTTGGGGCATGTTAATAAAATTGGTCTTTCAAAGACCAATTATTTAACCCATCTGAAAAGTTCAGGATGAGCTAGGTTATGCTGCAGTAACAAAAACAAAGAACACTCAGTGGCCTAAAACATCAAAGTTTTAAATTTATTGTTCATGCTGCATGTCCATCATGGGTCAACTGGGGGCTATGTTCAGCACTGTCCTCATGCTGGGAACCAGGCTGACAAAAGAGCCTCTATTTGGAATATTACTGATCACCATGGCAAATGGAAAGAGAGAGCATGTGAATTACACACTGACTCTTACAGCTTTCCCCAAGAGGTAATAATGCAATCACTTCTCCTCATATCATTGGCAAAAGTAAATCACAGTACTGTGCCTAACATCAGGACCTGGAAGGAAAATGAGAAAAATTTACAAATAGCATTAATGATGACCTCAGGGTTTGTTTTTTTTTTTTTTCTTTTTCTTCATACTCAAGAACCTTGATCTTGACAAGGTTTGTGGTGACAAACTGGTGTAGGCAGTGGCCACATATGTCCATGTCACCCTGCTGAAAAGACCCAAGAGATCTTCCATATCCTTGCGTATTCTTCCGTAGCCCTCAGTAGACCTAGAGACCATGCCTCCTGACAAACGGTAAGAAAAAGCTAAGGGATCACTCTCGAGTTTCTAAAAAGGTATACCTGGAAACAGCTTGAGGAAAATGAAGCTGACAAATTTGCTTAGCCAGACAAAGAGAGACAATCACGAATCTCAAATAAAACTTTCTACTACCTTTGAAAATCAAGTTCCTAGAACACTATGCTTAAAGATTGAGGATTTCACCTAGTAGAAATACACCAGACACTAATGGGTTCTACTTTTATTATTTATCAGCAAGTACATTTTGGTTTTTACTTAATGAACCATAAATATAATTGGAAGTAGGTGAGAAGGGATGTAACATAAATAAATAATTAAGACCAAAATATTGGAATTATTTTATTCTGAATTAAGGTGAATTAAAAAGTAGATACATATACACCTATAAATGAAAAACAATTTAAAAAAGGAGCAGGAGTTTATAGGCATTCCAGTTGCTTCATATCATTGGCACCATAGTGCTGTCAGACTTTTACATTTTAGTCATTCTCATTTTTTCTTGCATTTCTTTGGTGGCTAAAAAATTTCAGTAATCTTTTGTTGAATGAACTAAAGAAGACTAGAGCAAAAGATTCCTAGAGAGTGAAAGGGCCAGAAAAGTCTTCTCAAAGGTGGGGGATGATGTTTGAATCTGGGACTCTCAGAGCTGCCTTCAGTTTTCATTTCAGAGTATGGCAGCTCTTTTTGTGCTGAAGCTTTTCTTAATCCAGAAAGAGGTAGAGAGCAGTGGGGAGTATGTGATTGTCCCAAGTCCCATACGTAGACTCCTGGGAATGGCTTGATTCCTGCCACCATCATGAAAATGTAGAAAGCTTGATAAGAAGTAAAGTTTATGTCAGCAGCTGAAACAGAGCTGATGGTGCCAGCATCTTCCTTTTGGCCCTCTCTCACCCCTGGTCTGCCTCCCCACCTGGTCACAGCTGAAGCCCGACAGGCTAGTTCATTTGGAGGATCAGAATTTATTTAGGAAGCCTGGGCTATGAGAATATCATGATTTTCAGAATTTTGAAGTCAAAGGAGTTCTTATAAAGCAATAGCAGAGAATCTTCTGTTTTTAGAGTAGTGATTCCTCCCAGAAATGATAGCGTTGGGGAGATTTAACAAACAAAATTGATACTCAATTTTTTAGGAGTAATACATATGAAATTTTTAAATAGAGACTGAAATGTATGTGGATAATTTATTATCATGAATATTTGGGGCATAGCAAATCAAGAATGATATAAAGAAAATTGTGGGTACCATTTTATAGATGTTCTAATGAATGCCTGCTTATTTCCATTTTTTTTATATCTTTATTGGAGTATAATTACTTTACAAAGTTGTGTTAATTTCTTCTGTACAACAAAGTGAATCAGCTATATGTATACATGTATCCCCATATCCCCTCCCTCTTGCGTCTCCCTCTCACCCTCCCTATCCCACCCCTCTAGATTGTTGCAAAGCATCAAGCTGATCTCCCTGTGTTATGCAGCAGCTTCCCACTAGCCATCCATTTTACATTTGGTAGTGTTTATATGTCAATGCTACTCTCTCACTTCATCCCAGCTTCCCCTTTCCCACTGTGTCCTCAAGTCCGTTCTCTATGTCTTTGTCTTTATTCCTGCCCCACCGCTAGGTTCATCAGTACCATTTTTTTTTAGATTCCATATATGTGCATTAGCAGACAGTATTTGTTTTTCTCTTTCTGACTCACTTCACTCTGTATGACAGACTCTAGGTCCATCCACATCATTAGAAATAACTCAATTTCGTTTCTTTTTATGGCTGAGTAATATTCCATTGTATATATGTGCCACATCTTCTTTATCTATTCATCTGTCGATGGACATTTAGGTCGCTTCCACGTCCTGGCTATTGTAAATAGTGCTGCAATGAACATTGTGATACATGTACCTTTTTGAATTATGGTTTTCTCAGGGTATATGCCGAGTAGTGGGATTGCTGGGTCATATGGTAGTTATATTTTTAGTTTTTTAAGGTTGTTTCCATTCTTAATGACTCCAAAATTTATAGAATTTGGGCAACTTAAAGAAAAAATTTCCTTGTTATGCAAATTTCAAAGATTCCCAAAATTCTTTTTTTGTAATTTTAGTAACAAGGTTAACATAAAAAAAGAAGTCACATCTCTGTAAGCTTAATGTAGGAAAAGTTATCTCTCTTCATTTTGAAACAAATGCAAATTTGTCATTCCTGTGAATACAGGCTTTAGGGACAATAAGTTGGAACAACATTTAAGCATTTCCAAAAGCCAAGACTAGCCCTACTTTCAGTTGACAACTAAAGAATTCTCCAACATAGATCTAACTAACTCACCTACAAAAATCAAATATTCAAGGAAGAGGACATTGTATTACAAAACTAATAACTGAGCAAGCATTTATATTTTAAAATAAAAGTAATCTAATGCAAATATAGACACAGGCATAACTCTGGTTGTGGCTATAGATGCATTAAAACATAAGAAAAATCAAACTGAGAAATCTATGTTTTAATTGAAGGTGCATTACATTTATGAAATTAGAAAAGTGTCTAATACAAATTTAATGTAAAAGAGCTACTACTAAATTACACTTTATTTTAGTTAAAAGGCTTTTAATTAAAATTCATAAATAAAGGTTTGAATGTTATAAAAGAGTAATTTTTATATCCCCCATCCATTCTGGCCTCTGATTAAGTTCTAAAGTATTTTATTAGTTTTGCATTTTCTAATAATTGTTGGTGGACAAGGTGTCTCATTATTTAATGATCCACAAATGTAAGGTAGTAGACAAATATCAAGGTCAACTAAAACTGAAATAAGTAATAATGGTGGGAGAGGAAGGCAGAGGGTAGAAGAAGACAATGAGCCCTTGAGAAGGTCAGGTGTCTCTGCCCATATCCAGGAACAACTCCCAGAGGGCAGAGAAAGGCCAAGTGATCCTTCAAACACTCTTTAAAGTGCCACTTTCTAGGTTGACCCATCCATCCAAAGGGCAAGGTACTGCTGAGCATTATCTGCTGAGATGCCCTCCTCAAGAAGCTGTGTGTCAGGAAATATCATCAGGCAGTTTCTAAACTAGTCCATAATCGCTATTCCTTTTAACTCTGAGACCCAAGTAATCTACATCATTGAACAACATTAAGCATCACCATAAGATACCGAACAAACAAACACAACATACTGGGTGAGTTAGTGTCCTCTGGAATTGCGAATATGTAAGCGAGGCATAGTAGGGAATTCTCTTGGTT